>NW_006800122.1:447706-496098 GCF_000485575.1 Poecilia formosa
ACACACTTATATGCTGTTTTTCATGAATTCAGACAGTTCAGAATAATTTCATTGGTGATTAGTCACAATCACTCAAGCAATGCACCACCATTATTTCCTATGAGAATAAACTGCATTTCTTTCCACTTTGCCAGCCACTCAATCCATCTTTTTTGTAAGACGTGTGTCTTTGGCAATGAAATCACTGACTGGAGTCGCGGTTTAATCAAAAACTCCATGTTCCAGACTAGAGAGTCACAGGGCAGGACTTTGCAAGACTTTTAAATGGCTACTGTGCAACTTTAAATTGGCTGTTGGGAAGCCTTGTGGTCAGTGTGAAAGCAGCTAATGGTAGCATTAATAAGGTAGGGAAGCCAAGCTTCGACTGCCCTTAATCACCTCCTGACTACATGTGCTTCTCAAGTACAGAGCCCAGAGAGAGCCGTGAGGAAATACAACCTCCAGAGGGCAAATGTGAGATACCCATCCAATCCGCGCGTCATTAAAACAGCCTAATCTGAAATTATATTTTCTCACTTAATGTCACTTTACCAGAGCAGGAGAGGTATTAGCGCCCTGTCTGAATATACAGACTACTAATTTATATTCATCTAATGCAGCTGTCTGTCCGCTCCTTTCAACAACTGAGCAAAATGTCTTTATTAAAATGTCACTAAATTCAATTAAGAAGGCAGGATGAGAGCCAATAACCTTCCCACTCCATTTGCTTGCTATCTGTCAGGGCTTTGGGGGGTTTAGCTGTGCGGATTTAAAATAAGCCAGGACCAACCCACAGGTACCAAACTTTAAGCTGCACAACCGACCCTATGGGCCATCAGGTGTCTCCCAGATTGTTTTTTTTTCTTTGAAAGGATAAAGGAATAAATCTGCTCACCACCCACTGAGCTGCTTGTCGTCCCCCCCCCGCCCTTTTGGCCCAAAATAGCTCTTCAGACGTGGCGTGGCTCACCAACATCGTCCTTTGCTGACTGGCCTTATCTTGGGCTGCTCTTTCATTTTTAATGGTCCTGTTCACAGAGTAAATTATTCACTGTAACCCTGGAGTGGTATCTAC
Organism: Poecilia formosa; assembly: GCF_000485575.1. Taxonomy (NCBI): domain Eukaryota; kingdom Metazoa; phylum Chordata; class Actinopteri; order Cyprinodontiformes; family Poeciliidae; genus Poecilia; species Poecilia formosa. The sequence goes on from NW_006800122.1 coordinate 448,761, forward strand.
AAGCGCAGAAACAAATTACAAATCTAAAAACAACCTTACCTTACACAGCAAAGGTTTCAAGCTTTAGATTTAGCACAAAAAAAGAGGGACACCATGCTCGCCTCTGGGTAGAAAGCTTAAGTAAATAAAAACAAAATCCCTGACTTTATTGTTAAGGCCAGGTGACCAGTCCTGTGAAAGGCCAGTAGACGATGAGATTAGAGCTCTGTTATAAAAACTTTGTAAAAGCACAATGTTATAGCTTTTAATATTGGTGAATTTATTGAGTTTTTATAATAAAAATGTTGTAGTTGACATTTCTTTGCACACCCCTCTACTCTCGACACTACTGAATAAAATGCGAACAGCATTGTGAAAGTAAAAGAAACACACTAAACAGGTCAGGGATAAAGTTATGGAGAAATGTCAGTCGAATATATAATATATAAGAATATACTGTATAGTAAAATGTGTCTATGCACAATGCTGTTGGAGGAACACCTGTAAAGATGTGTTTCTACAAAATATTATCTCAGCAGTGCTGAATGCAAAAGCATGCCTTAGTTTCCAGATATTTCACAGATACATTTCTTTAATTACGCGTCCTTTCCGTTCCACTGTGAAGATATCTGCTCTTCCCAGATGGTCTTTTCCTTTAAATCCCAATTTAACGCAAAAGAACAAAAACTTTATGTTAAAAATTGTGGTTGTGATATGGGAAAATCGGAAACAGTGCAAGGGGTATGAAAGACTTTTTGCGAGTGAACCCAACATCACAGCATATTGAATTGGTTTACACAAAACAGTCAGACTTTATTTAAAAGAAATGTTTCACAAATGGTACCTCAAACATACAAAAAAAAAAGGAAAATGGCTTCAAAAGAATGATAGAAACAGCACAGCAGATTAATCTCACTGTTTGTCGACTTTTTCCCCCCCTTATTTGTTGAATCAGTGCATCAAAGCTGTTTGCCGTATTATTCCAGCTCAGAGTCCTACGTGAGGACATGGCACCCTGTACGCTTTACTGAATTATCACTTTCTCATTACTGTCCGTCATCACCGGGCTGAAACCTGTATAAGGAAATTTTTAATCAGCAGCATCAGATGGCTGGTTTGTGTTTGCTTGTTCTTGTAGAAGCTTAATTGATTCAAAAGCTGCAAGGTGGCATTTAGCTTCTGTGAAGTGTCATTCAAACTGCCAGGGGAAAAAAAAAAAGTCTCCCAATAAAAAAAAATTAAAAAAAAGCCTTTATTGACAGGTTGAATCAATTCGACTAAGCGACAGAGATGCTGGGAGGGACAGTCAGACTTGAGAGTGATGTGGAATTTTGGATATGGAAGGAGGTTTTAAACCTTGTCGTAAAACATGTGCAGATAAATGAGTAAGGCAAAAAGAAGATTAGCGAAGGACATTTCAGAAATGGTTGTCAGCGTCCTTGGTTGGATCACTGGGCTTTGGATCTTCTGATCTGGAGCTCTGTTAAAACAAGCATGACAATTTAATGTAAATATAGCTTTCGTTAATGAAGGCAAAAAGCAATCAAAACAAACGCTCATGAACAGAATGCCGTCTTTCATCTTTTTTTGCTTTCGCTTAATAATTTTGATTTGAGAGAGCTGAAAATGTAAATGCATACAGAGTACGTTTGGATGAGGACAGTAATAATGTCCTGCACCGCAATGCACCGTCCAATCGATTCAGCTACTGAATAATTTAACTTCTCTTTAACTCTCACGTGTTTTTTAACGGGTTACAAATGTCTGATTAATATGCCACTGAAAATGATTAAACGTGTCGTCATGTTTGTCTACCTTGGACTTAAAGAGCAGGTTAATGACGCCCTTTGAGCGTCTGTCTGCTGTCCGGTCAGACGTCCCGGAGGGAGTCATGTTCTTGCTGTCCCTCTTGGCTCTGGCTGCGTCCACCTCTTCTCCCCCACCAGCCACGGACAAAGACAGACCTACAGAAAACAAGGAGCATGACTCGGTGCTTTATTATCTGTTTTTTTTTTTGTTTTTTTTTCAGTAAAACACTTTTGGGAAAACATTTTTGCTCTTGAAGCTGTTCTGCTGACGATAATCTGCTCCTGCTAGAGAAGTGTGCTCGCTCAGATGTGGCCAGCAGTACTAATCACAGTTAGTGTATTAACACGGCCACCTGTGCTGGCTCAGCTTGTCTGAACGTGGCAAAAAGCCAGCAGAGCATCAGAGAACAGAGCTGTGATGCACCACTACAAGTGCAAGGTCATGTAAGTGATAAAATGACAGAAACTGGACAGTATTGATGCATTTCTCTAAAACATTACAACATTTTTTTTTTCTGCTTCACATTTGGCTGTGTGTTGTTTTTTCAGAGCCACGTTTCCATGCTTGCCAGCAGTGGACATGTCTCTCCCCGCCCCCCCCCCACCTTGGCCTGGGGGTTATGTATGTGTTTTTTTGTTTTTTTTCCAGCCTGACATTTTCTCTCAGGCCCTGACTTTCTGTTTTGACATCACTGTCCAGGCTCAGATGATTCAGTGCTCCTGTTACCTGTGATGGCTGGCAGGGATCGAGAGTTGGCATTGGTCAGCGGCGCGTTTTCGTCGTTTGGCTCACACAGGTTGGTGTCGCTGCGGAACTCCTGCTTCTTGGACAGCTAGAGGGAGACAGAGATCAGAAAACTAAACAGCAGCTCAGCAAAGGCTCTGAATTTTCTGGCTCGAGTATTTACACTCAGCCTCCCCCGCTCCCTCCTCCTCCTCCTGACGTGCATGTCTTTACAATCTTCTGTCTTGCTCTACGGCCGACAACGCTCACCCGTTTGCAGTCCAGCGTGCTCGTCCTTTCTCTCTCCTCCGAGATGAAAATCATGCTGCTTCGTTTCTTCTTCTTCTTGCTCTTCCTCAGTCTGACCTCTGCATCGCCCACCGTCACCACGCTCTCCTCACCTATGCTCATGCTACCGCTGGAGCGGGGCAGAGTGGAGGACCAGGAGTTTGGTGACTCAGGGATGTCCCTTAAAAGAAACAAAGAAAAAAAAAAAGCACAAGTTATAAAATGCTATCTGAGGATACAGACTGCTCAAAAGACAAATTAAAGGAACGCTTCATTCAGACTGTAGCCTCAAGTCCATTCGACACCCAGAATATTGATCTTGTCCGCTCAGTAGCAGAGGTGATTGTTATTCAGTAAAAGTAACTGTAGTGTTATTAAAACTGGCAACATTTGCGGTAGAGGGGCAACAACGAGACGCGTCCCTTAACAGGAACGATTTTACAAGTTGGAGGTCACAGACGGTTTTCCCTACTCATCTTTTCTTGCTGTTTTTTCACTAGTTCTGCATTTGTCGATGGTCAGTGCTGCTACTGCCAGCATGAGGTGAAACCTCGACTCTACAGAGGTTACGATGATAGTCAAACTGCAGAACATTCGCTGCGTTTCTCACAAATTATGAAGGACAGCCTGTGAGACAGGCAGTTTCTCTAGGGAAGGTGGAAAGCGCACCTATCAACAGGACCGGGATGATCTCTAACAGACCCTGCAGAACGACTTCCAGCGGGACACTGCTGGGACTTTATGAGGGTGGCTCCTCTGGGGAGCCCCTCTGCTCTTAGTTTTCACACAGGAGAGAAGGTTCACCTTTTGCATGAATGACATGATGTCAGGAAGCTGTGAATGAGGCTAATGAGGCTTGTTTCATCATTCAGCATGGCTGGTTTAGTGGGGATAAGTGATGATTTGGAGAGGTAAAACACACGGAGGCGCGCCGACTTCCATTAAGTAACAGGACTGCTCATGCAGACGGAGGGAATTTACATGGAAAAATCATTATTCGTTTCTTTATTACCCCTAAATTGAAGCAAAACTAAAAATGGCCAATTAGACAATGTTAGAGGGAGTGTGGAAACCATATGGCAGATCATTCTCATGTCTTTTGGGATTGTCAAGTTCTCCAGCCTTACTTGGCAGGAGTTTGCTGGAATTATTCACTTAATTATTGGTCAGAATACAGAATATAGATTTCTCATATTTGTGGGGAGATATCTAAAATGCACTTGGAATACAAATATTTGCTAAAAAATAATGTTAGCAGCTGGTAAAAAAAAAAACATTTATGAGGAGATGGCAAAAATAATGACTCCATTAAAAGAGGAATGCATTGGAATCAGAGAAGAAGTGGAGAGGATTCGTTCCTCAATAAATTTATGTATGGGAGGATTTATTAAGAATTGGAAGATATGGAATAAAATATTTCAAATATAGGTCAGTATTTGTCTCTGAAGACAAGTATAATAAGGGTATTAAATGAATTAAGTAAATGTAAAATTTAGATGATTTTTTTCTCTCACCTTTCCTCATATTGACGAGACCTGAAATTTTTGGGGCCTGCTATAGCAAAGCATAGGATGAGTGTTTTTTGTTGTTGTTGTTGTTCTGGTAACGAACTGCCACGAAGTATAAATAAGATTTTTACTTTTGTGTTGAATGTTGGTTTTATAATATATTTCACCACCAATGACAAAAAGAAAAAAAAAAAAAAAAAATTTTCACTAAAAAAAATTCAACAACTGCACAATTCTTGTTAAGTAGCATAAGATAAGTAGCATTTCAAACGAGCAGAGGAAATCTTACATTTTTTGAACAACACCAATATTTGTTGTTAATCTGTTGCTAAGAGATGAGCGCGTTTTCTGGTAACCAAGAGCCACGAAGTAAACATCTGATTTTTACTTTTACAAAATGCACCAAACTGCAACTTTCTTGGGTTTAAGCAGATGAGCAGTCTTTCAAAAGAGCTTGTGTCTTATCCAGTAGAAAACCTCTGGGGCATAATAAGTCCAGTTCAGGTCCGGTACTGAGTATCATTTTATCAGTTTGTACAATAAATAGATTTTTGGGTTATCTTTGAATTTAGTTCTTTAAGGATTGATTACTTTTATTTCCATTAAATGAAGTGGAATCCATTTGTTCCAAGACATTACACACTCTGTATCAGTACAAATATATGAATTCATTTTTCCACTGTGAGCTGATTTGTTTCCATCCTAAAAGTATTCATTTGACACTTTTTAGCAGTTTGTTTATCAGCGTTGACATGAGTATTGTTTTGTTGGTAAATGATGCATCTTTGCAACTCGAGACGACAGGTTAAATGTCAAAAAGCTGTAAACTTTTATTCTACCTGTCTGCGTGAGACTTGGTTGGGGTTCCACATTCAGATCCCTGCAGTGAAGAGATGGAGATGATGGATTGTCGAAAGGAGCGCAGCATTGAGCGAGGACGAGTAGACTTTCTCTCATCCAGATCTGGCTGCAGAGACACAGAGAAATAATAATAATAAAAAATTTAGTACTGATTGTGTATAAAAGGGAGGACCTTCATGGTAGCTGACCTTCACAAGAAAAACACTTAAGTGAAGCAGAAAATCACATACTGTCTCAATAAACAGCATTCATTTTTATTGTTTTGCTTTTTTTTTAAATACTTTTCTTAAAACTTTTTAAATTATTGATACTCTTGGTAAAGGTGTGTAAGAAAGTTACAAAACACGTTAAATAAAATTTGCAGAGCATGTGGAGTCTGGTGAAACAAAACCCAAAATAAGAAATAACTATTTCTAGCACACACATTATTGGCACTCTGTAGTACAGAATGAGAAAAAGAACTTGTTGTGACCGTCATAAGTCAGACAATTTCCACAATCATGTTTCCAATCAGATTAATAACAAAAAGTTGAAAGCAGAACTGCAACAAAGAAGGTTGGACACAACCAAAGTCAAGGTTTTCACAATCCAATAAAAAAAAAAAACAAACATGAGTAGGATGCAATGGATGATAGCAAAGGGTCATTAGAAGCTATCTATGTGACAGGTAATTAGAGAGGCAAGCCACAGTCTACCATCCCAAACATAAATGTCTGATATTACTGAAGTCTAATGTAACATTTCCTGGATGTTGTCCTAATTGGTTCAGATGATCCAAATCCAAGGGCATAAAAACAACAGGAAGGTTTTTGGTGTAAAACAAGAATAATTTTTGTGACAAAAAAAGGGATCATTTTTGAATCTACAGTGAAATCTGAAAAAGTAAATAACAGAAAACCATGACTAAGTAAAACAAGACATCATTGTCAGTGTACTTTCTTATAGAGGTCAGATATCTTAATCGCTCCAATGACATCAATTCAGCTTTATTTTGGCCACAGAGAAATTTAAAAAAGTGCAAAACTCAATTACTGTGCCACTCCAGAGGTTTAAAGAGTATTTTAGAGTAGTTTGCCTGAGTAGACTAATTTACAACTTCATTATAAATTTCCACTACAGTAACTCTTTCAACCAGCCTTCCAGGAGCAGACTTGTGGATTTCCCAAGTTTGTAATTTTACGTCTGTCCCCTTTATATTGTTTCTAATTAATTCTTACCAACTCTCTGACGCCATATTCTTTCTCCACTTTCTTCTTCAGTTGTTTGAAACACTCCTCCATGCGCTCATGGAAAGGTCGCAGGTCGTCCGTTACTCTCTTCCCATGCAGAGAGATTCCTCCACCGAGCAACGGGATCTACACGTGAAAATTTACGACGTAAACAGAACAAACATGCAGAAGCAAGACCACAGACGTGGTGGATGTCCATGTATTTGATTGAACGTGCTGTGTACCTGCCACGCGATGAGGTCTTTGAGCCGGAGAAGTTTCTCTCGATCTTCTGGGTGCTGCAGCGTGTACTCTTCTGTAAAGAATGCCTGACGGAGAAGAAATACTCAGGATTTGGTTAAAGATTATCACATAAAATATCAGCTATAGCAGATTGCAATGTTGGGTTTTAAATTCAAGAGGTACTGAATTTAGTACGAGCTATTATGCAGGATGAGGTACCGAGACTAAAATAAACCATATTTGACAAAATTAATGGCTGCAGAATTTGCACCAAATCTTTGTCAAAGCTTCAGGACGATGTAAAGAGTTGACAACCTAATTAGTTGTCAGTGCTGCCTTTGATCTTCAGCCAAACTCCTGAAGATCAGTCATTTTTTAAGGAAACATTCTGGCTTCAAATTTTGCTTTAGTAATTTTTCCTAAAGCAAAATAATCCCTTTTATCAGATGACAAAAGGGAGCATTTGAAATACCTTTTCGTATTTTGCAAAGCCTCCCATGACAGCTGGATCCACAATGCCGTTGAGTAACATGGAGAGCGGGTTGATGGGTAGGCTCCAGTCGGCTTGGTACTGGTTGATCATGGTCAGAATCTTCTCATTGGTGGACTCCATGGTTTCTATGGCATTCTCTAGTGGAGACAATGTAGTCTGGAAGTGGACCATGATGGAAAGAAGAAAAAATAAAATCAGCAAATGAAGGTTTTTAATGAAGAAAGTGTTTTTTTTATTTTTTTTATTTGCCATGTGGTTTATTTCCTGGGGGCAAGTTGTAGGGAACAGTAGTCTCTGTGGGGGTGAGGGTTGGAGGAAGAGCAGAAGTAATCTGATTTACATTCCCTGAATTGAAGGCCAGCTTCAGCATTTTTAAAAGATCAAAACTGCATTTGTCCTTAATTTAAAATACCTTAGATAAACTGGCTGTTTCTGCCCTGAACAGAGACTGCAATAGAGACGTAACCTAAAACTGTTCTATAGTTTCTTAGCGTGGCAAAACAGAGGTCCAACGCCACCATGGTTTGTGACATAAAAATTAAGAAAGTAATCTGAGAAACATGATGGACATCAAAGGATATATTTTGCAAAATATATTAAAGATGTTATAAGCTATATTGCACATTTTTGTACTTCCATTCGGGTTTCTACTGCTTCTAAAAAGAAGATTAAACATAAAAACACCCAGACATTCTTTTTAATCTCTGGAAAATGAGCCGTTTCCAAAACCCTCCAGGTGCTGAGTCTCATTTGGCTGGCACTGCGGTGTTGCCTACCAACCTGAGCTGAGCTCCAGCACATTTGGTCAGCTGGTTTTACCGCTGACCAAAATAGGCCGAACTACCAAGAATGATTTTGTGCAAAAAAAATTTAGTATATTTTGTACAGCCCATAGACCTATCCTAACCTTCTAGGAAGCATGATAGGCCACCTTTCAAAATGAATAAAGTGAAGCACAGCGTAAATCAACATGTCTGTCAGACTCACATGTTTTATGTCGGTAGCCTCAAACCAGCGCAGGATCCCGGGCAGCTTATACACAGTGGTGAAGGTGGTGCGTTCGATCCACATGGACTGAAACACAACAGAGCAGAGGAGATAAAAAGAGGAGAAACTGCTGGTAAGTTTATGACACTTGTGAATACTTTATTATATTTTGTAAAAAACAGTCTGAACTCTTTCCAAACACTTCCCCCTTCGTTATATCTAATTATCTCAGTTGCTCTTCTAAAATACTTAAACACAAGCTCGTGTTACACCCTCTAATTGTGTACTTTACAGCCTGCAGTATCTATAAAACTGTTATCCAGTGAGAAAGGAAGTCTTCATTTCAGAGTGAAGACAATGCAAATTTACAACAGCGCTTGAAATCCTTTCACAGTCCCAGTGGTTGAGGCTGTGAATCGACTTCCAAGGAGTAACTCACAGCAAATTCATTGTTTGGGTCCACAGGTCCTTTCCTCACAGGCCTTGAATAATGGAAACGCTGCACATAGTTGGACTTGTAGAAGCTACAGTGTGAAACGGAGAGAATCGGAGACCAGGGTGAAAATAAGAAACTAATTAAAAGCATAAAAAATAAGAGAATGATGTAGAAAATTATTATAGTCAGAACTATCAGTGTTTGCAAAAATGCACACTTCATCGTATTGGACTGAGTTGTTAAGACAGCACTGACTTGATGATCTGGTCAGGGACCGGCTTGTTTTTCAGGCGAGGAGGGATCTCCAGAACTGGCTGCACAGTGAAACACTGGATGTCTGGTTCAAAATGCTCAGGAAAACAATACTTTGAGTGTGACGCACACTGTCCTTCTACACTTACGACACCTTGATTTATGTAATTTATATTATTTGAGCTCTACAGCTGAGATTTATAATAAGGATGCAACAAACAATTGTGTTCAGACCAGTAAAAGACCTCATACCAAGAGATTTAATGCATCCATTTCCTTTTAAACAAAGAGTTTTTTTATTATAGATTTTATAAAACAATAGATCTCCACATAGCCTAAAAAAACAGCAAGAAAAATGTGTCCTCGTATCTCAGGAACAAAACATATATTTGCGTTTCCAAAGTTCAAAATCTTTAGTCTTGGGGAGATAAATTGCTTTCCCAGCTGAAAGTGGGCAGACTGACCTAAAAGCGATTCTTAAACCGCCTCTGATTGAGACCAGAGGGACGGGATCTTAGTCTGTCCTGCTTTATTTATACCTATATTAAAGCGAGAAAAACTTCAAGCTCAGGGTTTTCCAACTCCTCGGTATGCTGTGTGTGATAATGTGAAATGTTGGGCTGTAGAATCTTGCTAAAGTATTAGGACTGCTTCATAAATACCCATGATTTGCATTGGGACTTTTATTCAGGGAAGGAAATAAGTCATTGTTGAAAAAAAACAAAGCCATAAGCAGAGATTAATATAAAGCAGGTCGGGGACAGAGCAAACACTTAAAAGATGCTATTCTCCTTTCTGGGGAAAATGCATAAAAAAGCTCAGTGTTGTGGGGGGGGGGAAACACACAGATTCCAACAGTGGAACATGGTGGTGGCAGTATCATGCTTTTTTTTTTTTTTTTTTAGCAGACACAGTGAGGCTCAAGATGAAGGGAAGATGGATTACTTTAAGTTGGTCAAACTTTTGAGATTTGTGTGGATTGGATCCAAACATATATTTTATAAAGGCCTAATCAAAGTCTAGTCCTAACTCCAGCTTAAAATAATAATAATAATAAAAAAAAACAATGTTCACAAAGCCTCTCCACTAAACTAAGCTTGAGCTATTGTACAGTGAGGAATTTGTCCATGTAAAATGCTGCTACAGATATATTCTAAAAGACAGGCAGCTGTAAAATGCACCAAATAATCAATCTTTGCTTTAAATGCCCTCAACACCTTTATTTCTTGTTTGTAGCATAATAGTATATAGAAATGTTCTAGGTACATGTATATAGGTCATTTATTATTATTTCCTCCTGTCCTTTTTAATGGATGAGATCTCAAAAGAAAAGACTAAAGAATATTATGGTGTTGTAATTTTGTTGTATTTGAATACAACATGTCACAGATTTTTTTTTTTTGTGAAGCCCAGCAATTCATGTCAGTTTATAAAAGTGAAGATATTAATCCTAATTCAATATCAACTGATATGGATTCAGACTCCTTGAGTGACCCAGTTGTTTATTAGTACCACGCAGCTGCAGTGTGCCATTAAATGTGCATTTCTGTGTTCACTGGTCTTGGAAGGCTGCAGTCCATCTGCTCCGTTTACGTTCCCTGCTTTGTATGCACTTATAAAGATTAAAGCCGATTAGCTTCTTTAAGGATACACTGCAGTGGAGAGTTCTTGATGTCGTCTCCCGGCATGGTGGTGGTGTTAAGGCGCACAGAGCTGGGAAACTGGCTCATCAGCTGGTTCTGGAAATCCTCTCTGCGCTCATACTCCTTACCTCGGTGGATAAACACCTTGTTCTAAAGCAGGAAGAAAATAACACATAATAGTTGTGCTACTTATATATAAATACAAAGTAGGCTTTATAAGACTCAGCAAACTTAAACAAATTTCACTTTTACTTCTACTTTTACTAGCATTTACGTTATTTAGCAGCTTCTTTTTAGAAAGCACACAAAATGGAGATATGCCCCTTAATTTTAGTGATTTGCACCAGACATTGTAACTACAAACCCTGATGAAAGGAGGGTAGCCTTGTCCATAGAAGCCCACTGCAAAGTAGTCTGGCTTAGGTCTCAAGATCTTCATAATATTCTCATAGAACTTGGCTTGTTTTTCCTGCAGGGAGAGATAAAGAGAGAAACCAAGGATGTGTCCAGGGGGGGGAGAGTTTCAGATGTGCAATGTGTGCAGTCAGGGCAGTTTAATCAGCTCACGCCAATGACAAAGCTACCATCAGCAGAATGCTGGACCTGCGAGGGTGATAGATGCAGAAAAAAAAACCCAGCATCCCATCCAAGGGCAATGTCTGTCATTTATATAACCACATAAATTCAGCAACAGCTGAGAAGAGCCGCGGCTGCAGTCATACAAGGAGAAAAGGAGCCGTTTTTTCCATTGTTGGAAAATGAGCGGTTTTTCTTTGGGAAGCGGTGAGATATACGGAGTGTGAGGAAAGCAGCAGAACAAGGGGAGAGAAGCTACAAGTTAGGATGTGACCTGGTGCATTCGAGATAAGAAACAGCAGTTACAGAAAATACTGTCACAGAGGGTTTTATACGCAGCTTCAAGTTAAGTTAAAAATGGAGATTAAAATGGTGATTAGTAACCAAACTCCAAAAGCAAAAGTCATAATTTTAGATTGCACAGACAGCTATTTATTAATATTTTAACAGTTTGTCTTTGGGTTTTATCAATCCATTCTGGCCCAACCGGCTCTTGAGAACATTCACAATCTTGAGGTGGCCAAAAATAAAAAAAATGACTTTGACACTCCTGACCTAAATGAACCTCCGAGGCTGACTCAGTTTCTCCAAACTTTAATTCACCACAGTCTGAACGAGCAACAGCCTGCGGAAAATCAAACCGTTACTATTTCAAAGCTGTTTCCTTCAAGTAATCCAACATTGGAAATATCAATAAAGAAAATAAACAGAAGACAGCCGGGGATATGAGAAGCAGCCAAACCATTGATCATGACTGCTGTGCGGCTGATTTGAGGTTTAAAGCTGTGATGTATTACCAGTCTCTTGCTGAGTAGCTCGTAGTCAAAGATCTCATTTTCATACTGCTCTGCTAGCTCCTTGCACAGAATGATGGCCTCTTCCCACATCTAAAACACAAAAAAAAACAAAAAAAAAACAAAGAACAGAAACAGAACAGTGGGTTTCAAGACGATCTGCTGATAAACTCAGTTCAGAGAAGTTATCATTTTCTGTAACGGAGCCAAGACCAGTTTTCATGCTGTTTTTTTTTTTCTTTTTTAGAAGATTTGCTTATTTATTTGCAAAGCTACTGACAATGATGGATGAATAATTAGACTTAAGTAGCTGCTTGAACACAAAGAATGAGCCTGTATTGTGACAACACACAACAAAGAGCTTAGATATTGTTAAACTGTCATTAAACTACAATGTGTATCTGTGTAAAGTGTAAAGGTCTATTACGTACAATTTAATTACTAACTTTCTGTTGCCTGATAATATATATAAGTGGAGTTTATAATTCTTATTGTGAATAACAGGCCGAATGGCTGTTCTACACCAGTCTTAATGGAAAAATTTAAACATATTGCTTTGCAATGATTAGTCTTACGGAGTATCAAACTATAACTTACACTATCCGTGCATGGTAAATTGCATACAAGGGTGTCAGTACAAACCTTGCCCTTGTCGAAGTAGTCGATGATGGTGTCATAGAGCGTTTCTTTGAGTTGTCGCTGAGTTTGGGAGCCATGAAACTCAAACTGGGGGCTACACATGTCATCAGACCACTGGACCAGAAAGAGACATGTTATTTATCAACTTTTGACAGTTATATAAAATTAATCTTTTGTGATATGACCAAGACATACAGCATATATGTCAAAACATCCACATACATCCTCTAATTATTTAAATTACATCATATGTTTTAAAGATTTAAGTTTCTAATAATGCGAATGACTTTCCATGCAAGCAAGCTATGTTTTGTGGAAAAAAAAAAAAAACCCTGTAGAGTTTCTCTACTTTGATGCAGTAACACAACGCGGAAAGAAAATCCCCCGACCCCTTTGCGAGCTTGTAAACGTCCCGTAACAATGATCAGGGGACAAAAGAGGTGAAACACAGTCCAACACACGCACGCACATCCGCTCACGCACAAACACGATCACTGTGCGAGCGCGCTACATCAATCACCATAGTGATATGGCTGCAGTGGCCAACGCAGAGCCATAAACTAACCTCGGGGCTTCATCGTTTGGAGGCCAGCGACGTAGCAACCATTTATCAGCAAGTAAAGAACTCTCTCATTTGTCGCAGGCAGACAAGTGATTAGGCCGAGTGAGGCAGCGGGTGCAGCGTTACACAACAAAACATATCCTCTTGTGTTTGTGTGTTTATGTGTGTGTGTGTGTGTAGCTTGCCTTGAGCAGCCGGGAGTGCAGCAGAAGGGTGTAGGCAGCCTCTGTGTAGTTTTCGCCCTCCAGGTGAAGGTCTCGTAATTTGTACAGATACCTAAACACGCACAAAGCCAGAGAAATTCCTTTAAACATCACTCCACTAGATGCCAGTGTTGGGCAGCTTGAACATCTGCAAATGAAGAATTAGCCAAAGTGCACAGCTGGTATCAGCATTACTCTCCACACACAAGAACCTTGAAACCTGAGCACAGCACAAGGTCGCTCAAGAGTACGCATACGCAAACAAGGCACAATGTATCTTTTTTTTTTATAAGTATGACAAAGTCTTTTCTACGCGTGAGGTGAAGTAATGTAATATGCGCCACTCGAATAGAAACGGTCATTTAAATGTTTCAGGGACTCCCAAAGGGAAAACACTGTGTGCATTATGAGTGGGCTGCAGGTAAAAGAGGTGCTTTTAAGAGACACAGTCTTTAATGTCATCTGTCTGGGTGAAAAAAGCTCAACAGAGGGAACTATTCACCATCAGAGGGTTAGTGAACCTTTGTAGAGAATGTGGAATTGTTTATGATAGAAAATAAATTGAAATGAATGATTCAGCTACTCTATTTCTAACATAAAGATAGAATAAATACACATGTGCAATCTTGAATATTTACTCACTGAGCCGTAACATCAGAATCTATGTCTTTTACCAGATATCCATTTGTGTTTATGTAATATTTGTGCTTTAATGGTTTATTTAAAAAAAACAAAAAAAACAAAGACAAAAACATTTTGAGCACTTTGTCTGGGTTCAGAATGTGTACATCCTTTTCATCACCGAAGCAAAAACGCCAACAAGACAGTCAAAGACACTGACAGAAACACTGCTTTAGTTAACAAGAGCAAGATTTTTCATCATTTATTAAACATACCTATCATGCCTTTTCCCCTATTTAAATAATTTATCATCTAGGTAGTCTGAAGCAAGACATATGTAGTGCCATACTGTTGTCACTGTACTGTCGCAGTAAAATAAGGTAATTCTATCCTCTGAGTTTGTCTATTTACTATTTCATCCAACTCTCTGGCAGTTATCCACAGTGGGGAAAACTGTGGCCTTGTGCAAGCACAATGCAACACGTGTTGACGTTACTAAGGTGCAGCAACATGTCAAATATGTTGGTTGATACACAGAAACACTACAAGCTATGCATTTCTTATCCTTCACAGGTTTAAATTATTGTCTTAGTGAAAAGTGAAAACCTCAACCAAAAGACTGGAACTTTTTGGGCCTAACGTATTGCTTAGCAGGGTACAGGATTTATGTGAAAACAGGTGCTGCAGCTTATTGTAAAAAAAAAAAATAAAAATCACAACATCATCAAACTGGTTGCAGCCATAAACAGGAAACAATTAGGTGTTCAGGGGGTTTACTGAAGTCTGTTATCCTAAGTGGAACAAAAATAAAAAATAAAAATGGGGAATTACTGGGAAAGCGTTCCAAAGATTTTCATTTTAATAAATTACCAAAAATGTATAAAAAAAGAGAAAATACAGGAAAGAAAGACAGAAGTAGTCAGAGGGCAGCAGGCATGTAGCCAAACTCTATTATTATTTCCAAGAAAAAAAAATCTCAGCGACTTCCCTGTGGGATTTCCTGCCTCAGCCCATACACCAATAGTGCTGTGAAAAAGTATTCAACCCGTTACAGATTTCAGAATTCATAATTTCATCAATTAGGGGAAGTCTCCAGAACATTAAGCTACTACTTCCAATGATCATATTCTTTGTCTGAAGTGTTACCTTCAAAAAAGATTCTCTTTTGTCTTATTAGTTTCTAAATATTTTCGTAAACGTCTATAGAATCATCAGGATATTTGTTGGCAAATGTGAAACGAGAATTTTGGGTCGCACAACATATCCAGTCTGTTTCTGAACCTGCTGAGGTAGGCGAAGCCTCAGTGCTTTGATTTCCTCAGTTACATTGACACCGATAACTATTTGACACCACATTACTTCTTTGGTTTCTGCTGAATATATTTCAGATGTACATGATCTGTGTCGCCCTGCTGGCTGGACCAACTAGCTGAGTTAGTGTACAATACCACTAACTCAGCTAGTTAGTGTACAATACCTGTACAATACCACCGAGGATCCACGTGCCTTACTGTCCTCTGCATTTCATTTAAGTTTCCCTGCTACAACACTAATGGTGTCGACATTTCATCAGTGTCTGCAGAAGTACTGCTAATGAATCATTCAGTTATGTCTTGTGCTGTTGTAGCGAGCCAGAGACACGCAGGCGAGCGAGATCTTGGGACCAAGGATGATTCTCCTAGCTGTATGCGTGTCTGTTTCCTCACGGCTCTGTTTGCATCCGTCTCCCTGCACTGTGTGTGAGCTTCTCGTTTGCTCATAACTGTACTCCCATGGCAAGCACAGCACTGACTATTTTTTTTTTAATGCTTTGCATTTTTTATCCATTTATTC
Organism: Poecilia formosa; assembly: GCF_000485575.1. Lineage (NCBI taxonomy): Eukaryota > Metazoa > Chordata > Actinopteri > Cyprinodontiformes > Poeciliidae > Poecilia > Poecilia formosa. The sequence goes on from NW_006800122.1 coordinate 464,419, forward strand.
AAGGTTTAGTAGGCTTCCGAGTTATTAAAAGACATCAGATCCTCTGAGGAGACTTGGGCTGAAGACCAAATAGTTCATGGAAGCTGGATATGTTGTTGAGGCTAACTTCCTGGAAGTTCCGAAGTGACGCAAAAACCATGCACCCAAAACTCCAAACCAGATTCAAACATGGATTTTGTGAACCAGTCCACTCCTAGTTCGATTCAAGTTTTATTTGTCTAATCCTGACTGTAGTTCCTCAAGAAGAATTAAAATCATCAGCCAACTCTTCTAACAAAAAGGCTACAAAAAAAAAAAGAAAGAAGGAAAACACAAGGTGAACTACATGACCTGACAGAAACTGTATAGTCTGGTTCTCTGTCAGTCATTTTTGTCTCTCCTCCTGCAAACATGCTGCCTCTCTCTGCCTTTACACCTCGCTGGTGCTCATCATGTCTCCCTCTGCTCTCTCTACTGTCAGGCCACCACCTGATCCGTTGGATTTTGACATTAATTCAGCCGAACTCGTATAATCCCCTGTCAGATTACGAAACTGCACGCACACACTTAGGAGCACACGCGTCGAGACGCGCTTTTCAAATGCATGCAGACTGTACGAGACAGACGTGCGACGTTTGAAAGCATTTTAGGACAAATCAAGAACAAAATGCAAAATACCTGATGTACATTCCTTCACGGTTGATGTCTTTGTAGAAGTTCTGCAGAAAACAGAAAGGAAGAAGTTGACTTACAGTGAATTTTGAGTGTGTGTTTTACCCAAAAACACGTCCACAAAAATTCTGGAGAGCTGCACAGAGTTTTGAGTTTGTAATTTTGCATTTCTGCATCGCGAGTTTGTCCAACAGCGTCTTACAGCACGAGCGCTTCACTGCATCCTTCTGGTATTGTGAGTGTGGTAATGCGCTGTTGTATCTGTATTTCCCAGTTTAATTAAGTTTAATGACATCGACGGAGAACTGAGACGTGGAACAAACCGATTTAACCCCACCTCTCATTATCGGCGAACGAGACACACAGTGAACACACACATACACAACACCAAACATGCAAAATGAAAGAAAGCTAAAAAAGTTGGAAGAGTCAGACGCAAATACATACATGGTGACTTTTAGACATAGTACCACTGATTGTTTTGGGCTATTTGAATTCAGTAAGTATATTTTGTGAGGTATATTTTCAACAGCAGGGCCAAGAATAAAGTCTGCTGTTTTTTTTTCTCTTTTGGTTTTGTTTTTCTCTTGTATCAGATCACATTTTCTTTTTCCGAGATAAAATACAATGGGAGGCGTTTTGCAGCTGAATGTTAAACAGCCTGAATAACAATGAACACCTCCAAGACTGAACATTGGTTCTGAGTGGGAAAAGTGTTGTTTTCCCTCCCTGGGTCGGGAAAGAGAAGTCGCCTCAAGAGGGACAGTTTAAGTGGCTTATTCGTCATCGCTGGTAGAACAGGGCAGGAGATTGACAGGGGCGTTGGGGCTACATGTACAGAGATGAAGATGCTATACACGTCTGTTTTTAGTGAAGTGAGAGCTGACAAAAAAAAGGTGAAGCATTCCATCTCAATGTTTCACCCCCTAAATGTATAGCAAAGGTAGCCAAAATGAGCAAACTAATGGATCAAAAATGCATGATTGATTGATTGATTGACTGATAGATGGATTGATGGATGGACTGACAGCCACAGTATGTATCGGATAACACATCCATTCAATGTTTGGACACATAATTTCCAAACATTCAATGGGATTAGACAACTGGCTCGAAAGATTTTTGGTGTGCTTTGCTTTAATCACATATCGAACATGAGATACAGCAGGTTAACAAGTTGCTCCAGTGTTTTTGAAGCTTTGATGTGTAGTCATTGATTAGTGCAAACGTTTTATTTTCTATAAATGGAACGTATGAAGCCTTATACATCTCTGTTTTTTTGTTATTCTTTCTTCTTTCTTTTAGTTAAGATTCACATTTCCCAAAGTAATATGAACTCAAAGCTGTGGGGAAGCCTTTGTGCTTTTTTTTTTCTTTTCTTTTTTTTTTTTTTCTTTTACTTTTAAACCTTCCAGTGTTTTAGGGCATAGTGGAAGTGGATTTTCCTACATCCAATCAATCACCTGTCAACTGGATTACGAAGCTATTTAATTTTAAATTAACACAAATCATTCAGTAAATTGGAACATGAAAAACTTTTTGAAAAAAAAAAAAAATGCTGATGGCACAGAAATGCCTCTGAAACTTTCATATGCAAGTTAGACTGGGATATTTTGGCCAGAGGAGTATGAATGCCTTTACATTTAGAAGTACATTTCTGTTCCTTTGAAAATGCATCTGCATCAGGAGGCCTGGCAAATAACAAATATGTGAGTGATTGTGTGTGTTAGCCCGGGGCGAGGTGTAAATACGAGAGTGCTTGCTAGCCTGGAGAAAAGATTTTTCAGCCCAAGAAATAAATTAAATAGAATATCTAATGGGCAACTGCCACAAGCCGTAAGCTAAATACTTTTGCCATTTCCCAGCAGCGTTCTTCTAAAAACTACAATGTAAGACGTGAACACACACAGATGCACGGATTCATATATACTTAAGATTTTTTTCTCAGTTTGACAATAAATGACTTATTAAAAACTGCAGAATGAAGGAGTAGTTTGATAAGAAAAAATTCCAAACTGTGAGATTATTTAATGCAATCATTTGAATGGACATCTAATGGGAAACATTTAATAAGTGCATAGAATGATTAAACCTTTTGTAAACAGCCTGAAGCAGAAGATCGAAAACTACCTCTACATCAATCACCTCAAAAATTTAAAGAGGTAAAAATATATATTTATTTAAAAATCATTACAAAGGACATTGCAATGTTAAAACAAAATCACCAAATTGACTTTGTTTTTATTTTAACTCCCTGCAAATATGGAAAAGTTGCAATTATAAAAGGAAATAAATCAGAAAAAGTCCGTATTTATTCACGTGCACAATCACACTGATACCAAACATTTTGAATTTGATTTGTCCAGTTTAAACGTCCGACACTTCAGTTGGTGCGCTCCTGGCTGCTAAAGTGAGAGTAAACACCACAGTGAGATCAAAAGAGCTGTCTGACGCCTTCAGACAGACGACTGTGGCAACTTAGATGTGTGGTAAGGGATTTAAGGAGGTATGAAAAGAATGAGAAATCAACTATTCTGTTGTATGGAAGACAGTATAAAAGTGAAGGATATTTAAAACAACTTCCAGTATGCTCAGATCTGATGCTGAAATAATTTCACCCCGAAAGCAGACCACATGATGCTAAAAGAAGACTCCAAAAATCTGGTAAACAAACCTGAGAATTAAAAAAAAAAACGAAAAAAAAAACAAAAACAAATGAAATAACTAAGTATAGGCTGCACAGTCTCTGAGATGGCTACAAGAAGTCCCTCATCAAAGTTATCACAACCAAAGGTAATAACAGTGGTTGCTAGAAGGGTAAGGTTTCCTCATTTTTCCTTTAATAATCCATGAGCGAACGCCCGTCTACTCTAGATTCAGTACTCACGGATTCATCTATTTGTGGACTTTTCTGCTCAATGCATTTCCAAAATATTTGTGGAAATTTTGCCTATTTTCAGATTGTTTTTTCCCCCAATGTGCATATGAAAAATATTTAGGAAAAACAATGAAGTCAAAAAAGATTATGTTTTTTATGATCTCACTGACATCTCCAAAGATAAATAAACACAAGTGTTGACATAATTGTGTGAACATTTCTTGATTAAAAACAGTGGTTATTGGGTTTTTCTATTTTTTTTTCCTCACACGACTTAATGCGTCTGAAAGCTTCAGCAAGCATACAGCAAGAGTGAAAAGAAACTTAATACAGTTTCTAACATGGAAGTATTAAGTCCAAGTTAGCTCACCTTTTATGTGCAAGTTGTTCTCTGGGAGCTAATATGCTTATAGGTCTTTTTCAAAAGCAAGTCAGTGACATCTCTGACACTTCAGGGTTTATTTTAGTGGTGTTTTTACTAACCAGGAGATTGACAGTGCAGCTCATGCGGTTGTTGCGGCTGTCATCACTCATCACGGTGCGGTAGTCAAGGAGACGAGTCAGGAGACCCTTAACCAAAGAGACAAAGTGCTGCACCTGTGGTTTCAGTGTGGATTTCTCAGCTGCGCAGTCCAACAAGCTGGTAGAGGAGAATAAGCAGCTTAATTATCAACAACCTGAAACAGGGTTTGTTTTTCTGTGCTGCTAGCTGTCTGTGTTTCTCTAGTGTTGACAGACAAAGAAAGGCAATACTAGCTGCAAAGCTTATTCTAAGGGAACAGCAGATATAATGCTTTAAGCTGAAATATTTATTTATCATGTTTGGATTTGATGTGCTTAAATATTCAGTCTTACATGGTTTCTAGAAGTTGCATGTATCGTTCATCTCCTCCTCCACCTTCCACCTCATGATCCAACTTCAGGATTATCTCGTTTTCAAACTGTTGGGGAAAAAAAATAGTACAGGTTTGGAAAAGAAAGAGTGGATGAATCAGGGAGAGGGAAACAAAAAAAAAAATACAAATCAATTATGCAAATGCAATTAGAATGTCCCATGTTTCAGATTCAACACTGCAGGAAATCAGTGTGGTAATTTTATGTGTATGTGCTTTTGCTTTCCAACCAGTCCAGACATTTCTCTGTTATGTTCACTGTAATGGTGTTGAAATTTTGACTCCTGACTGTTTTTCATGCACAGCGCTTATCCACCTTCTGGAAGTTTCCAAACTGGACATGCTCGCAGGAGATCATGTCGAAAAAGATGGGGATCGTGGCTCTTCTCAGCTCCTCCTCAGGAATCAAAGTCATCTCCAGGATTGGACCCACCATGCCAGGGATAAAACAGATCTTATGACTTCCTGCAAAAGACAAATTCATGCATGGGAATTAAGGATGTGCGATCACTGTATCGTTTCTCAGTGGCACAAAAACAAAACAGAGAGAGAGAGAGATCATAACAAGAAAATGCGATTTATCAAATTAATGATAAATTCCAATTGTTGTTTGTGAGATGGTTATTTTTGCTGTTTAAATGAGCGTTTTTCTCCATTAGTTCCACAACAGCTTCAGTAAACTTAACTATGTATTAGAAAACCAAAGTAGAAGTAATTATTGAGTGCTGATTGGAGAACATCTGCACTAATTGGTGCATCTGAAGTAGATTATAGGAAAATGTTTTGTTTTCAGAGCAGCATTTGCTCTTTTGGGGTTCTGGTTGTATGCAACGGCTGCATCGGCGAACAGACTGTGTTGAATTTCTACAAACTTAATCATCCCTTTTGTCACGATAAATACTAGAAATATCTCCAGGAAATCTGAAGCCCACAGCACCCATTTTTAATGTGAGTATTCCAACTAATCCTAAACATGAACTTACACTCACTACTCATATAATTAAAGTGCTTACAAGCTTTGCTGTGAAAGCCTGTAGCACTGTGGCATAAAAAAACACCTGCAAGTGTCACTGCATTGCTCGTGTGTTATATCTAAAAAATGTAATAAAATGGTTTTTGCTCTAAAGTGCTTTTCTGAGCCTTTGACCTCATCTTGAAATCACCTTTAGACCTTTGAACTTGAGTTTAAGAAGCCCTGAACTGGACCTTTGACACAGTTTAGTTGCAATGTTTCCTATGGGAGATCCTGTGTCTTGGTATAAGCATGCTTTGGGGTTTTGTGAAAAACAAGGACAAAGAAAACGCACAAAAAAAGCACAAGAAACCCAAAATACATTGTGCGGTCTCTGTTGGATCCCTTTTACTTTCTTTCAACTAATTCCCAGAGTCTCTGCGCACAAAACTGACAAAAGCGTTCCCCTTTTCTTTTAACTCTGGTTTTCGCAGTATTTACCACATTTGCATCTCTATTTTAGCATGCAGCATCACCTGAGTGCTCTGGGTTTTAAATTTAAATCTGCGAATCTTCTGTAAAAACTTTGCACAATTCATTACAGCTTCTCACCAAGTTTGTACCAGATGTCACGTATAGCGAAGCCAATGAGCCTTCTCATATCTCCATATCTGAAAGAAAAATGTGCAAGAGTGAGAATAAAAGGGAAAGCACATACAAATTGATAAGAGGGGAAAAGTCATCCCCTCAGTTTGCAACAATTACCTAATCAATACTTATTTTCACCTTCAGAAACTGAACATCCCCTTAGGAAAGATAATGCGGCGCTGCTCTACCTCAACTGAATTGATCTCCTGTCTACAGGTAACAGAGGCTCTTAATAGGTAGCGCCATTAGCGCAAACGGAGCAGATGTGGTAAAAAAAGGAGGAAATTAAATGTTTTCACTCTCACTTGACTAGAATCTTGTTCCTTTTGGTTGGAGAGAAATGCTGAAGCTGCAGAGACTCTTGAGTAATAAACGCCACTGCCAAGTGGAAGTAGTTATTCCACAGCTATGGAGACGGAGAGAGCAGAGAAAGTCTTCAGGAAGCATAATAAACACTGCAACAGAAAAACGATCACAGCCGCATAATATTTTTTATGTACTGTATACAAAATACAATAACCTGCACTTCGAAGTCATCATTAGTCAGGAACTTTTGGTTCATTGTGTCAGCGTAGGTATTGATGGCTCTCAGGAACACCCTAAAGGACGAATCAATGTTAAAAATGAATGTATTCATGCTTTATTGTTTGATTCAACTGTAGTATGGGATATTTCCAATGGTACTCTAATTTTTGTTTTATTCAAACGCTAGACTTAATGTCTTTGGTTTTCTTTCCTAATTAATTCCAAATTTTGTGAATAAAGTGGAAATTTTAAGATGGACGACCACAGATGCTCTTATTAACATTCTTATAAACTAAAAATGTTTTCGAACAGAAAGCAATGTAGAAGGAATGAAATTCTGGCATAACACTGATTGGATGTTCGAAAACTCTTGGAATCAGAAAAGATGAGGTTTATTAAAATTGCCAAATTTCCTTGGATGAAATCACCTTTTTTCAGTTAATAGGGTATGGCTGGAATCTCCCATCTCCCATGTTTGGGATAATTTTACAACTGGAAGACCCAGTTATGTCCAAGTTTAAATCATCTAACAGTTGAGTTTAGGTATAGTTAGAGATTTAATCTTAAATATTGTTAAAATCATTCTAAGCTTAAACGCAAAACGCTTATTCATCAAATATACATTTTTTTTTTTTTTATCATTTTGTCCAAATTGCTCAATCTTTGCAGGATGTGATGATAAAGCTTTTCTCCTGAAGGGACTGGACTTGTTCATGTAAGCAGCTACAAATTCCAGTTGAGCTTGATTTAGTTTACTTTTTTTTTTACTGGCCAGGACCTTCTCAGTGCATGACGATGTAACACATGCTTCACTGCAGACAGTGACAACGGTGCTTCATCTACTTCTACTGAGATTCGGTCAGGTTAGAGTCCTGGTGATCCCTGGGTTGTTCCTGAACACACTTACACATTACCGTTCATCAGAGGGTGACAGATTGGGTCAGATGATTGAAACTTAGGGGTATTTTGATATTTGCAAACATGCTAAGTGCACTTAAAAACTAATTTTGGATCTAAATAGACTGACGTTACATGTTTAGAATGATCTCATATACACTTGTGAAGGCAATTAATATTTTTTAAATTAAATCTGTTAGATGAATGAACATTTCATTAAAGACCCATATTTAAAATAAAAATCAGATCCGTGATAAATGGATCACGGACATTGGCACTGCAATGATCAATAACAAAACTAATCCTGTGTGAGAACAAAAAAAAAAAAAAAGAATTCAATGAATAAAAATGTGTAGTGCATTAAAAACAGTTTTTTTTTTCTCTAGATAAGGAATTTCATGGCGTTTCATACTGTAAACTGCTTTTTCAGGGTTTTTTTTTTAACTATTGCTATTCTTCTATGCCGGCAGAAGCATGACAGCAGCTCGACACACTGAGTGCAGAGGTATCAGTGAGATGTTATTTAATGCATTTTTGAACTTAAGGAGAAACTGCTTCCAGCCTCTTTTGGCCCAAAAACTATCTATCATCATTATCCAGAGCCAAATGACATCCACTCTCATTCCCCCTCTTCCTACATTTTCTATGTAGTGGGACTCAAATGCTATATTTGCACACTTCTTCCCAAGTCCTAGTCTACAGAGTGAGTTGTTCTTCTTTTTTACTTCACTTTCTCTTCCACCTATTGGCTTCACAGCTTTAGCCTCCCCTCTGGCTCCTTTCATTGATAGAGTTTTGCTCCATCAGTCGGCCCACACCAGCGTATTTGTCACATCAGCCGTTTTCATCATTACAGCCCTGATCCCGGCTTCACTATCTCTAACTCATCTCAGTGTGGGTTAGTGCAGATGAACAATTCATTGTGGATGTTGACAGTCCTTTAAGATGTAGCGCCATGCCTCATGGGTCGAACAGCAGGCCGTATAGCAGGGCTACTGTGGCTTATTTAGCAGAATGAAGGGATCTCGCGATTGTGCATCGTCCAACCTCTAGGCCCTGTGTAAATGCAAGCATGTCAGCTTTGCTCATTAAGAAGTACCGACCTGTTCTGCACCATGATCATGGCCATCCAGTCAGAGGGATATACATGTTTCCCAATCAGGTCCTTGAAAAGCAGGAAGGACTCCATCAGGAAGTCCTGCGATTAAAACGAAAAAAAGAAAAGGTGAATCACTTCCTATAAAACCTTCAGCAATCTAGTTGAAAAGATTGCTTATTGCCTGCAAATTTGGAGGTGTGCATGTGTGTGTGTGTGTGTGTGTGTGTGTGAAGTTACCACTAGATCAGTAGTTCCAGTGAAGGTTTCTATGTACGTGGCATAATGACGATCATCCATCTGACTCAGGATAGCTGTCATGCAGGCAACAACTCTCGACTAAAAGAGGTAAAACAAAATAAAACAGAAGGAGGGGAAAAGGCAACATTACTTTTCTTGAAGGTTTTCATCTGAAGCCAAGAACTGGAAAAAAACCAAACAAAAAAAAAGAAATTGTTGCTCCATCTTGTTTCAGGTAAGGAGACACCTGCAGACACCAGCTCTGCCGCTCGGTAAGTCATGACATTAGCATTCCAGTCAAAAAGCGTCAACGAGATCGTGCTGCAGGATGGCAGTCTCAGCAGGAAAACGTGTTATGCCTGATGTTATTTTTAAAGTGCCTGCATGTGCCAACAAGAGGGCAACGAAATGTTATTCCCAAATTATCATAATTGCTATAAACAAACAAAACCATTGCCAAGGGGACCGGCGGTCTTTTCTATTTCTAGATTACCTTCATAGGCTTACATGAGACAGAGGGAAGATTTATCAGAGGCTTATGTAAGAGTCAAACACACAAGGCACTAAAGCTGCCCAAATTTTTATTTGAGAAAAGCGGCAGACAATTCGGCGTAAATATGGTCAAAATAAGGAATATTATGTAATGGATAAAACTGCTTTAATACTACAAGTACATAATAACAGCAACATTATGTAGTGAAATGGTAGCAAAATCATAGCTTCAAATTTAACAATTTTTTGTCAGTAGTGTACACATACTTTGACATTTTATTTTATCTTATTCAATCAATGCAAATGCAACAATGCGATGTTTTTCTGCATTATTAGTGATCATTATTATTTACATTATATTTGCATTAACATTATACTATTTTTAATGCTCTTTTTGAATTTGAACGACTGCAGCTGGATACCAGAAGTGTTGGTATATTCTAATGTTGCATAGCAATTATTTTAGTAATTACATTAAATTAGCAAGTTATTACATTATCACAAAGTAAATGTGAGATTGTTACCATATTGTGACTGAAATGTAATAAAAAAAAAAAAAAAAAACATCTAAAAATATTTTTCAAATTATGGTTTACCGGTTGTTTTTTTTGTTTTTTTTTTTTTCTTTATGAACATTTACATTAAACATAAAAATAGAGATTGAGAGCAAGTAGCTAGTCTGGTATGTAGGTCTCCCTAACCCTTACTTAGACAAATTTTCTTTTTTTGTATTATCATTAAATAGTGATTAAAAATTCTGACCAACTAATCTGGATATCATTTGGACATTAACAGGAGCACAGAATCAAAAGCCTTGGTTTGACGCTGCTCTTATTTGTCCGTTTTCTTCCTCTGCTTGAGTGCTTCCAGATCTTTAACTCAAATCCACATAAAGATCACAAATCTGTTCCACAGAGCCCCACAGATGTACAGGTATTTCTGCATGCCAGCGCTTGGGTGAAATTATCCACCAGAGCTGGCAGCGAAAAAGGGGAGGCAAGCAAAAGAGAAGAGAGATGATGGATGGCTAATTGAGGATGAGAGATGAACGGCATCCAGTGCGGTGACAGCTTTCACCTTTTCCCGTCGCATCAAAATAAGTAGGGTGTGTATAATTTGTGCTTTTTTTCTCTCTTTTCGCTCTGAAGGAGAAAACCGGAAGCTTGTCACAATAATAATCAAATAGAGACCCATAAATTGACACTAGAGCGTCTATTCAATTACATGAAAAGGCTCATTAAATAAATATGTCACTGGATATGAAGACTCCAAGATTCTAAAAGGAATCTGTTTGAACTTAGTGCACGAGAAGCCATTTTCCTCCTGCTAACTTCTGCAATGTAGTGACACCAGAGACCACTTCTGAAGACTCGCATCTTTTATCTCTCTCTTCTCTTCCTCTACTCCTCCTCTCCTGCATGCTCCCTTATTAAATGTGCCAGGAGACCATTTTAATCTGACATCTAAGCACTGACTAATTACCGGACGTATCCCGTTACTCAACTACCTTAATTTTATTTCTAAACTCAGTGGTGATATTAATATAATCAACTTCTGGCTTTAAAACCCAACTCCACTGTTATTGTCCATTCCAAAGACATAAATGTGGGAGTTTAATCTATTTATACAATTTTATGTGTCTACCATCCCGCAAATACTCGGCATCTACAGACAGGACTGAACAGGACAATTAACTCAAGTCTGCCTTTCTCTTCAATCGCTTCCTCTTTAGTGTGCAGCCACTGAACAGTAACAAGATTAGGAACCCACCCACGCACTTGGTCACTTACCGATATTATTTGACGGAGGATTTTCGCCTCCATGATCACTCTGTGTGTGTGTGTGTGTGTGTGTGTGTGTTTGCCTGTGCATGTCTGCAAATTAAAGTGCAGGTCATGTGCTGCATTGTCCTATTTCACTGTAATCACTATCCTCTGAAGACCTATCAGAGAATAGGTCTAAATGCTCAAGGGGGCAAACTGTTTGTCTGCGCTCTAAATAATGTGTTTCATTAGCACCTTCAAGGAGATGCTAAAAAGTTTGGAGAGCACATTTGCCAGCTGTGTATTAATAAAGCCATCACCGGTGTCAAAAGAGGGATTTCAGGGCTCGTTGAGGCAATGTCCTTCACTCCCATCCTTTCACTCTGGTCAGAGTTGATTAAAACATATTAAAAGCTGTAATTTCTAACTTGCTTTGAAATGACAGTTCCTTGAAAAATGTCTGCAATATAGACAAAAATGAAAAAAAAAAATTATATATATATATATATATATATATATATATATTTATTCAGCTTTACTACAGTAAAAAACCCCAGAAGCCACAGAGCACACTTTATGGTGGAAATTGGTTGAATTTTACAACATAATGACATTTTTTAGTATCAGTTTACACACAGCGGTGACAGGAATATATAAATATTTAAGCCTCGCTGTGGTACTGAGGAAAAAGTTAAGAAAAGGGTATAATCGAAATGCTGAAAAACTTTTTTTTTTTTTTCGGAAAGAAAACTTTTAGTCATTGTAATAGGCAAAGTGGAAATGTGTGCTGACACGGCCACTGCTGCATGGACAGCAACGGTGAAGCGCAGATGTATTCGTACGAATCCCGTTCATGACGCTGAACAGATGAAACGAGCACGTGTACATGTTAACGTTCAGCCTTTAAACTGACTGGTTTGATTAAATGTTTTACCTGCCAGCTTACAGTTGCTGGTTAGCTCTTCTTTCATGCTCCTGCACTAAATGATAAAACATTTAGACCAAGCTAAATAAATAAATGAGAAACACAGCGCAGCTAGAAAAAGATCGCTGCACTTCTGAGGCACGCTAGTGTTCACTGGCTCATTAAATATACATGGGTATTTTCTCAGAATACACAATTCAATTTATATTTTACTTTTACAGCGACATTAATTCAATATCAGGTTCTGGTAGTGAGAACAGAGTTTTTTGTCTGTCTAGAAGCTATGTGTTTAAAAGTGTGCAGAAATATGCACCCATATTTGAGTTGTTGCAACTTTTCTACATAAAATACTTTTAAAGTTCGTCTTAAAACCCATCTATTTTATTTTGGCTTTCAACTCCAGCAAGATCTAGTTTTAAATTGTATCTTTTTGTTTTTAAACTGTAAGTTTTTAATTTTTTATTTTATTGTTATGTTGTGTTTTGATGTGCAGCACTTTGTATCAGCTGTGGTTGTTTTAAAGTGCTTTATAAATAAAGTTGGTATGGTATGGTATAAACCCTCTCTCCCTCACCCTGACCAATTTATGCACAACTTACATTTGAAATTTATGAGTAAAGGCAATCTTCCTCCTGGATTTATTTTAATTTAATTTGCCAAAGTTTAATTGTACACATTAAGCATCCCCTAGAGATACTCGGGGAGGGGGGTGGTATTAAATCACAATTAATGCAATTTAAAACTAAGCAGGAAGAGTTTATAACCCAAAGAAATGTGTGTCACATGGACCAGCACGATCCCTACCAGTGTTGAAAAGGGAGGTGATTTTCACATTGCGTATGAAGCATTTAAACTTTTTTAAAAAAAAAGACAGGATGTCATCACACAGCTAAAACCTGAATACAGGAGCCAGTAAAGTAAGCATTAAAATAACACATCGAAACATCGTAACTATGACTAGGTTTAACAAGCAGAAAGATTAGGTTTGAATTGTGTCTCCTTTCTACCTTTTCCTCTTTTCTTTCCATCTTCCATCCTTTATTGCTCCATTTGAAGCTTCCTCCCAGGTGGGAAATCATTACATGGCTCACAACTGTGATTTTCCAATATTTTTATTTTTTTATTTTTAAACAGAACACCTAAAAAATAAAAAAGCCTTGCTGGGAGCCTGCGGCACCGCTCCAGACACAAACTCGTCTTTGACTTCGCTCTATTACACACAAACACACATGAGCCTGCATGTTTCCCCAGACCCAGAGGGTGAGATATAAAGCTAAGGGGGCCTAGAGGTAGAGATGGATTGTCAGGTGGTTTAATTAGAGCTGCAGTGAGTATTTGTCTGAGACAAAGATTTAGGGGGGTCTCTTTGCATTTGGAGCATGAACGTGAACATAGCGGTCTGGTAAGGAAACAGATCAATGTGTCCTCATTTTTTTTTTTTTTTCTTTTCCCCCCCTCAAGTCAAGAGCAAGGAGACAAATTCAGGTGATACTAATAGGAGAGAGAAAAACTAGGAAAGGAGGGAGTTCAAGGAGAACGGAATAAAAGTGTGCAGATGAGAGGGCAGGAGGACTAGAAAAATGGGATCGAATGAGATATTTGCAAGCTAAAATACGGAGATTTTTCTCTTTCTCCTGCCTACACAGCGCGCTCCTTCTCCTCCCTTCTCCGTCTCTCTCTTTGACAATGACATCCTTCTCCTCTCATCCTGCACTCCAGAATCAAATAGCTGTGACCATGCTCTAACACAGCTATCACTCGCATCAGACCCCTCTTGCCGCTTCAGCCTGCATGTGTGTGCACAACCCCATTTACATCGGTACAAGCGCGCGTACAGGAGCTGTTCTCTCTCTCACTAGAGGTCAAGCGAAACACAACACAAGGTGAGTCAACCACTTTGCCGTGGCGCATATATCACTGGTTATTTTCAGATAAGGGAGGGGGGTTTCGCCGGGGACACTCATGAGGATGCTGCATCAGAGAAACACTCGGTGAATAGTAACTGAAATCTCACTCAGGATGTTGGGGGAAGTCTAGAAACATTAATGCACAAATACATTTAGGGACTGACACAACTTCAGCTGGCTCGTCTTTGAAGACACTCGTGCTTCTTGAAATTCTTTTAGGGTTTTGTCACATTTTTGTTGGGAATTTATGCGGCTAGATCGGGACAAAGGGAATTTGTCACTGAACTGGAACACAAATCATGTTTTTCAAGGTTCTGTCAAATACAAAATCTGAAAAATGTGACACATTTTTATTTCGACTGGATGAAGAGCATCTGTGAAGATGAGTCGTGTAGTCTTGCATATGATTATTTTTTCTAATCAGATTTAGGTCAGCGCTGGCTGTACATGAAGGGCTGTGGCGCTGCTCTAAGTGACCAGTCTGGGTCACATTTTCATCCACCATGCTACTGTTTTTAAAAAGCAAACCAAGGCATGATGCTGCCACCACTGTGCTTTCATTGTCTGTTGGGGGGGATCTTATCTTTTGCATTTTTTTTGCAGTAAACCACAGAAGTGACTTCTCGTTATTCTCTTTTACAAATTTAACAGTCCTGCCACTCTTCCATTCAAAATCAGATTTTGTGGGGTGGTGCTGTGAACACGTTCTCTCCCCAAAGCTGCAGCTCCTGCAGAGATACTGACAGCTTCTTTGTTTCTCAGATGAATGGTCCGATTGCCTCATAGCCCAAGCTTTTTTCAAACTTCTCTGCTTCTTTATCCCTGACTTGTCTGGCGGGTTCACTGATGCCGTTTACTCTCTCATGTTCTCTAACAAACCTTCATGGTGTTCACAGAGCAGCCGTTAATTTCCTAAACTACAAACACATTGACCATATTAACTAATTAAATGAGTTCTGAAGGCAGCTGGTTTCGCTGGATTTAATTCTGAGTTTTCAGTAAATTATTGGGTGTGTGTGATAAGGGTAAGAAAATGCAGACAAAGTTGAAGGGATACGAGTAGTTTTGCAAGAAACCTCGACATTCAGAAAAATGCGTTCAAAGTATGTTTGAAATTTTAATGAAAAAAAAAACAACTAAAGATCTATTTCATAATTCAGTCTTTTACGATGCAAGACAAACGAGAAAATTAATTAGCAATCAGAGAGTTTCTGCCACACTGAGAAGACAAAGTAATCATCATTACGCATAATTTCAGGCTGACGCGGTGTTTACTTTTACCATCTTTTTTTTTTTTTTTTTTTACTGTCAGAAGAAAGTGATGTCATCCGCAGCAGGAACGAATGTTGGCACAGACACACGATCAGATCAAAGCAGGATGAGTGGCAGGAAAGGCGAAGGCAGAGAATTAGGTGTGCGTAAGGAACAAAGATAAAAGAGGAGAACCGGATGGAGATAAGAGGTAGAAATGGGGCAAAAACGAGGCTAGAGAGCTTTAGAGAACGTATCGGTGAACGTAAGTCACTAAGTGAGCAGTAGTAGACTGTTCAGCCAGAAAAGCAAGTGACCCAAGCAACAGTGCACATTTCAGTGTATGCATGTGTGCGTGCGTGCGCGTGCGTGCGTGTGTGTGTGCGTGTGTGTGTGTGTGTGTCCTGGCTCGACTCCCAGGAGCAGACACTTCTGTGCTGCCAAAGTTTAACTGGGTCCATTCTCGTGCCACGGTTGATGTAGTGAACTACACCAGAACTACAGCATTCCACTGGGATAAGCCTCTAAAAGGGAATACCATGGAAAAAGATTGAGTCAAAGAAGGGGTTCTAATAACAGAGCGACAGGATTTAAGGAAAAAACAAACAAAACAGATATACGCAAGAGTTAATGAGAAAATTGCAGTAGGTAGAAGCAGAGATAGAAATCGATTAAGGAGAGGAAGAAGGAGAGGGAGGTAGAGATGAAGAGAGAGAGAGAGGGAGGGAGGGAGAGAATCACTGGGCTCCACGAGGATCAGCAGCGTCAGAATGAGACGGGGAGAGATAGAGAGCGGTAAAGAGTCAGGAGAGGAGAGGAGAGAGCGCTGGCGAGGACTAAAGGACTACCAGCTACAAGAGAGACGCACCAAGAAGGAGGGAGGAAAAGCATGCTGACCAAGGAGGAGCACAAGAAACGGTAAGTGACTCTGAAACAAGAGCAAAGAAAGCTGTTAGAGAATATTACTGAGTGTGGAGTGGAGTGTGTATAGAGGAGAGACGGCATAAAAGCTTACAAGGTACTTTTATATCCAGGACTGTATTGACCCTCTCAGGAATATTCCCCCCGTTTCAGAGCACTTCATTTAAGATTAAAGACGCTGGCTGGATATTTGAATGGAGGGAACTGGGAAGCAGCTGCAACAGTAGGAAAAAAAAAATCTGCACTGTACAACTAAATAGCAGAAAACATTGTCTGACTTGTGTCTGTTTAAGTTTTATAGTTTTATTGGTCTATTTATGCTTACAAAACCTGAATGTTGAGTTTAAGATGTGCATTTGTGTGTTTTCATTAAGAAGGTTATGTGATGACATCAACACTGAGCTTCACTGTAAGTATGTGGGAATGAAATCACATCCATCTGAAACAGCAGGATGTGATGCATATGACTGCATCGGTTTCCGTTTGCATACAGTGTGTGTGTGTGTGTGTGTGTGTGTGTGTGTGTGTGTGTGTGTTGGTACGCTCAGCGGGTGCTTATTTTTTGCATGTTCTATTCTACAATATTAACGATGTTTCTTTTAGCTTTCATTGAGGATTCTAAACCTTCATGTGTGGAAGTGTGTGTGTGTGTGTGTGTTTCTCCTAATTGTTATTGAAAGCCACTGAGCTGGTCGTCAGGGCAGCAGGTGTAGCTTTAAAATCACTCGTGAACTCTAATGTGTCTGCGATGTGTGCAGCCAAGGTAAGCCTTTGACTTTGGAGACATAAATCCGGTTAATGTGGCCGCGTCACAGCAACGTGTCTTCCTTTCTTGTGTCCTACTAATGTAAGTAAGTGAATTCTAATGTTCAAGTTATGGTTGGAGCACTTAGCAGCTACTGTTGGTGTTAGGTCAACCCAAGGTAAATGCACGCTCAAATGATTTAAACAGGACGATGAGTACATTATGAGTTAACACACGAATGTACTGCAGAGGCAGTCTGGATATATGACCTGTGACCCTAAAATGTCTGCAACCTTCTCAGTTTAAAATACAGCTCTGGACACAGTATGAGCTAAAACATTACAGGGCAAGATTTACTAGACTTGTACCAACAGCGTGTGAAACTGAAAAGTGACAGATTCCTTCGCTTTCTTTCGATTGTTCTAAATTTCCTGACTAACTGCATGATGTGCAAATCCAGAATTTGCTGATAATCTGTTTATCTGTGCAGCGTTTCCTCTGACGAGCGCTTCTGCAAAACCCCTAAGAGAAGTACTTTCCCTAATACTCGAGAGCTGTCAAAGTTGTTTTGCTTTTGGATCAAATTCTCTCTTTTTTTTTTTTTCTCTCCAGAGTTATTTGTTGATTGCTGCAAAACGCTCAGTTCCAAATTCACTTTCACGTCTTCAACATGAACACTCCCTCAGAATCTTTTTTTTTATTTTTGAGCAAAACCGATGTTGGACTCTTTATTGAGGCGAGTTTTACTCTTCCATGTACAAACATCTGCTGTTTGTTCATTGCTCCAGCACAGTTTAATGGTGCTGCAGCACACCAATGCCAGTGGAGAAAATTATAAGCTCTTCTGCTGTCAATGTGGGCTCTGCTTGCAGTTTTGCCCAGAGGACACGCATTTTTATCTGAACATTTCCTTGATTTTGTCCATTTAATTTCTAATGAGACTTTTGATGCTGACTGTTGCTGTAATCTTCCTATTTTCCGACAGAGTCTCTCTTAAAATGTTCAGTTGCACCAAACATGTTCTCAAGCCCAATCTGATTTTTTTTTAGGCCGAAATCTGTTTTTTTTTTTTGTTTTGTTTTTTTGTTTTGGTGCAACTTGCTGATTCTTATTTTGACCGACATTGATTTTCGACTCAAAGGGCTGCAACATGTCAAGGAATAAAACTAATGAATGGTGGTAATATTCTTAAATTGAGCAAAAAAATAAATAAAAATAAAAGATAAAAAATATCCTCAAGTGATTTTTTTTTTTGTTGAATTTAAAAAAGTGAATTGTTGTTTGATAAGTTCATAGACCAGAAAATTTTTTTTGGGGGGGTTTGAGATGAGATGTAATTAACAAAATGATAACCAAAAAAAAAAAAAAGAGAGAGAGAGAAGTTTTTTATAGACTTGAGCTGCTGATTATTGATTAGAGGAGTTCAAATGAAATAAACAAAAATGATAATTCTGCTCCGATAATGGGAATATTCCAATAACGGTAAAAAATAATCTAAAAGTAAAATAAATAAGTGATAAAAGGATAATTAAAGCTTTTAAATATCAAAAGGTTTGTTTCCCCATCACATTTTTTTTTTTTGCTTGTTTTACGTCAATAGCATTCAATATTATTACACTTCTGATGTTACTGAAGTTAAATGATATATTTTCTAATTATAAATGAGAGGTTAACTACCCGTCTATTAATAAAACACCGCCAAACATAACAGAGAACAGTTTGAATGGGAAATTTAAATCTGGATAGTTTAATGCAAATCACACCTGACAAACCTCATCAGTAGGTGACGACATTAAGCCTGAATTTGCTTTCAGTCCGTTGCTTCTCTCCAGAGAGTGACGGATGATGGAGAGAAAGAGCAAATGGAGGTTAAAGGAGGACTGACAGGGAGACAAGGTGGATGAATAAAAAGAAAACTGTGCCATTGTGAGTGTGTGTGAGTGTGTGTGAGTGCGTGTGGTTTGTGTGTGTTGCCAGAACTTTAACCGCTCTGTTAGCCAGAAAGACTGTGATAAAGTGACGAGACACAGATGAGATGCAGGGGAAAAAAGAGAGAAGGGCTGGGAAGTCAGGAGGGCAGGGAGATAAGGATGAGGGGGAGATGCTGGTGAGGTCACCATAGATGCATAAGAGAAGGTAATAAATCAAGTGTTACTGGTTTTAGTCACTTTCTAGACTGCACAAAGAAAAAAGAATCCTAGAATTTGCTGATAATCTGTTTCTGTGCAGCTTTTTCTCTGGTACAGACTTCTGATGAAATGTTTAAGAGAAGTTTTATTTTCAAGAGTTGTCAAAGCTACAAAAGCATAAAAACGAGAAGGATGAAAAGCACTTAGAGAACAAAACAGGAGAAAAGCAGGTGAAAATATTCAGAGTTGAGATGAAACAGATGAAATAATAAAAGTACGGTTTATAAAAAAACAAAAAAACAACAACTCATCACATCTGACTAACCACTGATATGGGAGTGATTTGGTTGTGCACCTTAAGTCGGACATTCTGTTTCCCCGTATTACCTCACCGGAACGGTTTCTTCGCTGTATCAAGCTCATCTCTCATTGTTGGATGTTTGGTTGGAAATAGCTCATAAATATTCAGCTTTTTGTTTGTTTCTCTGCTCTGCTGCTCAACCAACACGACACATAAATTCCTCCAGCCAGCAACAAAACAAATGAATCAGACCACTAGATGGATTTGCCAATATTGGTCTATTTTTCTAAATGCTCTTTTTATTTGTTGTCGGGAGTGTCTGAGGGTTTTTCAATTGAAACAGCGCATTGCTCTTCAAGCGATTCTATTCGTAATTCCATCTCATAAAAGGCGGCTAAACAAGGCTCTGAATCTGTTATAAAACTGATGATAATGAGTTTGTTTGTGCATCATTATAGAATTAGCATATTGCAGCATTAACCTTTGACCTGTGCTGGAACATTGGACTCGATGACTACAGACGAGTTATTTATCATGTCAGATATGCAACATTTTGGAAATTATTCTTTTCCAGTAATTTCTCGCCACTATATAATTTCCGAGCAGATGCGAATATGAAAAACAAGCAGCAGTCCCTCTCAATATGTCTTTCCGTTTTTTTTTAAATTAATTAATTTATTTTATTTTATGGATGCTGCTAAATATAAATACATACACAAGATCTTTAGAAGGACGCCCAACTGGACTGTTTGTTCTAATCAGAGGTTTTCTCAAAGAAAAAAATACATTTTACTTTTTAATTGGCCAGTAGAACAAACAACCACCAAAAAAAAAATCATGTCAAACCCCCCATGCACACAGAAAGTTTATCATTTTACTGTGGAAATTACCACACAGACATAAGGGGGGCAATGGTACGTACACTCATTCACGTATTTGTTAGACAAATAGGATTAGAGGACCTGAGTCTCTGAACACTCATTAACTTCTTACGTTGCATGTTGGACTATAAGAGTCTTAGAGAGAGACGCTTGCATATTTTACTATCTGTGCTTCACAGAGACAGCCGGCTCTTGTGATATGAACATTAACCTTTCTATGGCATCTGGCTCTTCACTTAAAATGCTGATTAAAGTGCACTGTCACTACACAATACAGCTGGACGCAATTAAAATGGATAAGAAACCAGCTGCAGAAACGGCTGAGCCGGTTTCCTTTTTCTTTTCAAAGACCGTCACCGGATTTGTGCTTCTGCGAGGCAAAACAAAATGCCACAGCGTAACACTTAAAAACAGACGAGATCAGCAGCCGATTACAGCAAGAGAAGCAAGCAGCGATCCAGGATCGAGAGCATGTACATGCTTTACATCTGCAACGTTGCACACGAACCTGTGGCCGAGCCGGGGGTTCGTTGCAGGAGCGATGCTCGTTATTTATGAACACTAAGA
Organism: Poecilia formosa; assembly: GCF_000485575.1. Lineage (NCBI taxonomy): Eukaryota > Metazoa > Chordata > Actinopteri > Cyprinodontiformes > Poeciliidae > Poecilia > Poecilia formosa. The sequence goes on from NW_006800122.1 coordinate 485,081, forward strand.
CACGAGCGGACAGCATCAGAACCAGAGTAAATACAAAACACAGATTTTTAAATCACGTTTTCATCTATTCAGGGGCGGAATAAAAGCTCAAATCAACCTGGCTCTGTGTGAAGAAGTAATTGCCCACCAAATCTAGACCCTCCTTGTGCCACCATTGGCAGCTAAACCTGCCATGAACTATTTGCAATATCCGGCAATGAGTCATTCACACTCTGCGAGGGAACTTTGGCACCATTTTCTAATAGCGTTTGTGCTTTTTATGCCCCACTGCAGGGTTTCCGAGCATGAAAGGCAAGTTTAAGGTCATTACGCAGAATCTCAATTGGATACAAGTCCAGACATTCATCAAGCCATTCACTTCTTTCTGTTTTTAGTGGGGGACTTACTGGTGTGCTTTTGATTAGCATCGTCCTGCACAAGACAGTTTAACTCAGGGACCTTGATGGATGGCCGCATATTTTGCTTTGCGTTTTTCTGACAGAGAATAAAATCCATGGCTCAATCAATTATGGCTAATTATCCAACCCAGACGCATCAAAGCAGTCCCAGACCATCCCACTACCGCCACCATGTTTGACTGTTGTCATAATACTGTTGTTCTAAAATCCTGAATAAGTTATTTTTGCTGGATAAGATTTTTATTTATTTTTTATTTTTTTGTTATGCATCCTTATCTTTTCAGTCACACCCTTATCTTTCCCATATACATTTAGTTTTCCTGTTGGGACTCGATTAAAATTGTCAATTGTGTTAATTGCAGGGTCTGTAAATCGGCAGAATAAGCAACGTTTTCAATTAAAACACCGATTTTGCTAATAAAATACTAAACAACAATCAACAGCAACAAAAACATTTTTTGTTCTTAATCTAGAATTTATCCATAGATTTTTACACACTCACTTATTTAAAGCGTCAAGGCCAGTAGAGCTTTAGATTTTGTACCGGTTCTTCTGTTACCTTCTTAATGAGCCATTTATATGCTCAGAGTAACTCTGATTGGCTAACCATTCCTGGAAACGTTTGCCACCATATCACTGTGTCTTCATATACAGATAATAACTCTCAACGTGATTCAGTGACTGTGACTTTGCCCGTCAACATGTGTTTGTCATTTTATCCCACAATTAGTGCAATCATAAAAAAATAAAATAAAATACTAAAGAAATCTGTAGAGATATAAATATTTTTCTCAGTACTGTAGTTTGTTCCTTGTGCTTGTTAGAACAAGCTGAAGACATGTTTAGCTTGTTGAGAAATGGCTCCATCATCACTTGCTGTAACAGATTTTTCTCACAACACCCTGAAGTCAAGAATTGAACCTGAAGTCCTGCTACAAGTGATGAACCTCCCGCTGGGCTCTGATCTCAGCATCATTGACTCAGCGAGAGATTGCATTAAGACAGTCTGAAGAAGTGTCGCGACATCCCAGGGAGCTTGGAGCATCCTCCCAAGATAGTTGGACATGTTTTAAAGGCAGGTTGTGATGCCAAAGAGTGACTGGATTTGGATTCACGTCGTTGAGGCATGTTTGAGTTGCTGATTACCTTCTAACCAGTTTCCAAATTATAATTACTGTGGAGCAACTCTTCACGTCAAGCTTCTTTGAAAATATATTTTTAAAAAGTCAAACTGACTTGCGATTCCCTGGACAACTAGACAAAAAGAAGTTTACTTTCCAACTAACTAGGAACGCATGATGCCTTTTGGTACTATGATTATGTCATACAGCAGACAAGTGTCTACTGGGTTGAGGAACCACAGTCGGGCGCAGATAGCTAAAATCTGCAACTTGAGGCTCAAATGCCTATTACTGCCTATTTTCATAGTTCAAATACCTAATGTGGCTTGTATCACCTCAATATGCATCAATTTGCACAGTGGAACCATCTTAGCCCTCACACAGGACCTAACATCTACAGTCTTCTTTTTCTCTGCTCTTGGGGGTACAGCCAATCAGCAGCAAGGAAAATGAATGGCCCTACTGGATTGGCTGCTATGTAAATGTCAGTTGAGAAAAGGACACATTTTAGATTTCAGGACACCAAACTGAGGACAGGATCATGGCCGCAAGCCTTATTCAGACCCACAAAAGGCTTGTGGATCTTTGAATTTCCAAAAGGTGAACATCACTGCCCCACGCTGCCACAGCCTTTTCTCCTATTCAAGCCAAGGTTTGACAATTGATCAGAGCCTCCTCTCCGTTAAGGTATGTTTCAGCAAAAATATTGGTGTCTTTGAATAAAACAATGTCCCAAAAGACATGGCCTAATTAATACATATGGGTCACCAGACACGAAACCAAACTTCTCAAATGGCCATTTTAATCCCCAACTACCTACTGGGGTTTTTATAGATCCTATAAAAACCCCAGTAGGGGGAGTGGAAAGGAGAACAGAAGACCAGATTCAAATTCGGGATTCTAGACAATTTACTATGATGGTATAAAGAAAAATAGACACAGATCTATTTGTCTGAATGCTCCAACTGCATGTGCTGCTAAAGGAGAATAGTAAATCCCATCCTACTGACAACCAGAGTAACATAATGCATTAACAGCAGGGACAACAATATGTTTGGCATTGCAAGCGTTGCTAAAATCCATTTATTTTTCCCTCCACACTGAATAAACACACTGACTCAAATTAAATGTTGGATTTCTCTGGATAATTCAGTGCAAGGTTCTGCTGCCAATAATTTTTTTTTTTTTTTTTTGCCACTTAACAGACCTTTATCAAATTTGCCTGTGTCTGTTATGTTCCCCTGTTGCTTTCAATTGCGACCCAGATAAAGGGGAAAAATTGACTGCGCAACCCAAACTGCAGCATGCACCGTGTCTCAAAGGGCCAATATCTTGCTGTGTTTGTTCTGTTCTGGCGGCAAGTGGGTGAGAGATAGTTACTGGGAGAAGCGGTGTGATCACAGAGCAGCAAAGCAAAATCTCAGTTACCGTAACACACAAACGCACGCGCCGAAAGCCTGTCAATCGGCCGCTGAAAAATGAGGCTCACCTTGAAATGACAGGGGGACTCGACTCGCTGGAGCATTCACCGCTCTGTTGCCGCCGCAAAGATGTAGGTGCGCGCTCACACACACACGCACGCACGCACACACACACACACACACACACACGCGCGCTCGAAGACCACGGGGCCTCGCTTACACAGGCCGTTTTGTAGACAGTTCTTTAAAAATGCAAAGCCACCAACTGGTAAATTAAACTCATTGTGTTTGCAAAGCGATGTCATAAAAAGCAGCGCACTGTCAAGATGCTCCCTGCGGCGTTTAAAGGCTGAGTGATTCTGCATGGAAGGAAACAGATGCTCAAACATACTTGCGGTGTGTATTGATTTCTGGCCAGCACATCTTGGGTCTTTCTTTCCCTCTCTCTTTTATAATTTTTCCCTTTGTGCATCTCTATTATCTGGTAATTTCTCTGTATTATTTAATGCTAGCCAAGTCTCATGGATTAGAACACACTAGTAAAACAGGCAGGTCCTTGTCTTTGTTTGACAAGGTTAAATGCAGGATGGCACATCCAGTTTACCTAGTTTGTGACTGCTCTTCATCTGTAATCCTTCCACCGCCTTTCAGCTCCTTTCGCTCCCCTCGTTCACCTCCCCGTAGCCCACCTTCATCCTACAGCTGACAGTGTTTCCTCCCCTTCTCCTCCCTGTTCATTTAGCACAGCACGAGGTGCAGTGTGGGCGAGAGACTAAGATTAAATATAGAGACGGAGGGAGGCGATAGAGAAAAAACAGCATATTAGAGACAGCATGACAGAAATGGAAGAGGTGGCTGTTGTGTGGGAAAAGTGTGACAACAAACACAGGTAATGATGAAAGAGTGACAGGAGGATCGGGGGTTATCTAATGGGACTTAAAGGAGTCGCAGGTAGAAAGGCGGAGAATGACAGAGGAGTGAACACTGATTTCTGAGGACATGGTGTCTCTTTCTGCCTGACAGCCCTCGGGTCAGAGGTGAAGAGTGAGACTTGAGACACGCACACACACACACACACACACACACACACGCACACGCTCTGGCTGAAAACAGAGACAGAGAAAAGGGAGGTGAAACTTTGCGGGAGAAAGAGCTCCACTCTCCTGTGAAACTGCTGAAGCAACGAAAAAAAGGAGCGAAGAAATTGCATTCGACTGAGTTAAGCTAAGTCTTACAAAACTGTTACCCATTCACATAATCAAGATGAAACACAAACTTGTAGCTACGTTTTAACACACCTATCCTTTTTCTCTCAAGTACGTACACAAAGCCTTCTTCTGTTAGCAATCATCGTCTTTTTTCCCCGCTGGATAAATATCATTTGCAAATTGTTACTGGCAAGCATCACATCTCAGCCCTCATCTCATCCACCCAGCAGTTTTGGATTGCTGAGTAAACAAATAACAAAACAAATCTTAATACAGTAGATCTCAAAAGCGATTGTTTTAAAGGTTCTCACCTTCATTGTGGCCCTGTACAATCAAACCATAACTTCAACAAGTCTGTTACGGGGAAAATAGGCAAAAAAATTAAAAAATTATAAAAAAGAAATTCTGAACATGTAGTGATGAAACTAATGCTTTTGGTTAAATTAGATTGTCTGTTTACACATATAATATCAATTATGGTGAATTTGAATAACCTGCAATAAGTCTTTAGCTTAAGCCATAATTTGTAGTGAGGTTACAAGAAAATGAAGATGACATGATTGTACAAAGTTATCAGAGAAAACAAATTAGTATTAGAAATATAGAACTCTTAAAAAATTCTCTAAAATTGATGAAAATAAACAGAAATTGGTCAGGGAGGCCGATTTCATACGAACAGCACTGGTCTTTTTGTACATCACAAAAAAACTTGGCTTGTGCACCTTTTTAAGCTTTTTAAGACTCTACAGTGATGTACTGTCTATTATTAGAGAGGGATCACGTTGATTTGCTTTAATCTGCTATAGAGAATCTCGAAGCACTACTTTCAGACAGTTTTATGGAAGACATGATGAATCATTGACCACAATGTGACATGCAGCTAGTCCTACTCTTGAAAATCTGCAGGTACGGGATGCAGAGTGATGCAGACACTGCTCCCTGTTTTGTGGTGCTGCCCCCTCGCCCCCCCCCCGGGACACAAAAACACACAAAAAAAAGTATAAAAACACAGTTAAAATATAAAACACCACACTCGAAAAAAAAAACAAAATCACACAACAGGTGTCACACACACACCCCCCCACCCCACCAAAAAAAAGGAAAATAAAGTGCCTATTGTCATTCTGTTCAACAGCATGGAGACACCAGGCTTTCAAATGAGTCTCTAGAAATCACGACGAGGCGTTGGTATGGAAGGATGCGTGCACGGCTCTGATTCTGAATACATAAGAACAATTAGAGTATCTCGTTGCAGTCAGAGAGTTAGGTGATGTCAATTAATCAAAAAATATTTGTAATTACTGTTGACTGAAAGACCTCAAAAACTTCCTGAGGTTATTTGTGCTCCCCTTACGACAATGTTTGTATTGTAAATATTTAAAATGAATGACCCGGTTTCCAGGTGTGTTTTTTTTTTTTGCTTTTTTTTGTGTGCTTTTTTTCTGAGTGATTGTATAAGGTTTTATTATTTTACTAACTTTTTAATAACTGAAATCCTCAATCTGTTTTTATACTTTTGACTTTAATTGAACAAAATGTAAAAAAACCCCACTATGATATGTAAAAAACATATTTTGACAGAGATTTCTTAACCTTATTGCAAAACTTAAGCAGATTTACATCTATTAATATATGCATAATTAGATAATGTCCATGCCACTTTCATTATTTTAAAAATGTAACACCGCCAAGCATCAATTTCTGTCTTAGGTTTTAAAATAATACACTGCTTCCTTATGAGCTCTGTAACCTGAGCATCTCTGCTGCAATGTTTCCCACTGTTGCATAAAACAAGCTATTTTCTTATTTCGCAGGGTGCGCCGGCAAATTTTAACATCAAACATTGCCTGTTTGAGATATTGTTGGGATACTGAAACACTGATGGTCGAACCCAGAAATCCATAAACATTCACACAAATATTGCATCCTGTTCAAGTTATCTACAGTAAGACTAAGACGCCGCAGCACAGATTTGCAAGGTTGAATTTCAAATGACTCCAAACAAATAAGCAGTTTGAGCTCTCCTTCAACTTTACAATAATGTTTGAGGGAGGTTAATATATAAATAACCAAACAATGCCTCTAAGTTTCTGCTTCTGAGATCGTTGCTTTTGAAGTTGGACAAAATGTAATACATCTGAGTCCCTTTTCTTCTTTAGCTCTCATCATATGTTTCCATCTGTCTGTTCCCACCACTCTTCATCTCAACTGATCCTTCTGTTCTTCTCAAACTCTTAAAGTTGTGCTCATAATTTTGGGAAATGCAATTGATGTGTTTTTATTACTTTATCTTCCAGCACTTCGATTAAACTAATAATATAGCAGCTATTAATTTTCCATTTCCTCTAACAACACAGCTCCCCAGTTTAAGGAGGAATCAACGAATCTCTTCTGCATATCATTATTAAATCATAATGTGCCAAAGCAACTCTTGTCTTCATGAAAAGATTACCCTTGGTGGAAAAAACATCTCAAAAGTACTAAAAGCCAGACAATTTGGATAACTATGGTTTGCTGTTACAGTCAAAAATTAACTGGAATGACTTGGGTTATTTAGCAAGTAATGTGGGTAATTTAGCCTTTCACAAGAGAAAAAAAAAAGAGAGAGAGTTCACTTTCCAAAGTGACATCTTTACCATGTCAACCATACATTTATAAATGTAACAATTCCAAACTTAATATTTATTTAACAAGTTAAATAGTTACAAACTAAATATTTAGGCCTCTATGTAGCTCCTCTTCAAGAGCAATCTTCTCAAAAAGAGAATATTTTTCCTGAACTAAGAAAGTCCTTTTACAACTTCTGACTCAACAACATCTTGTCTGGTATTATTTCTCTCTCTCTCGGTTGATCTCCTTTCTTGTCTTTTACAAATGTGTGCATAGTGCCAGGTGCTGTGCAAAAGATCCTTCTTGAATCCTCATTTTCTTGGCAAACATAGACTTTCAGAACATTTAAGTAAATGTTCTGAAAGTATGCTCAGTCCTAGTGACCCTAATGCTAATGTGGCTATTTTGGTTATCAGAAAATAAATAATCAAGATTCTATGTAATAATAATAAAAAAATGTTAGTACTCTTTCATTCTTTAATGATTTTTTTTCCCTAAAAATTACAATTGTTGTCAATGTTCGATATGTAATGATCCGAGGAGACGCACAACACGGGATTTGTTTTCTATCATAAATTTGAATACATCTTGAATGTAATAAGGATTTTATTTTATACAGAGTCAGAAAACTGATGTTCTAAATTGCCAATTATACTAAGAGCTAAATTTGTCTAACACCATGATTCAATTAACCAAAATGAAAGCTCCCGAAACAATTAGGTTTCAATCACTATCCAATGCTCTTAAATACAGAACCAATTCAATATGGACAGTCAAATGACCTCCATTTGTTTTCTCAATTAGTTTATGGTAAGAAAGCTAATATATTTTATCCAGTTCTGTTATGCAATGTGGCCCCACACAAATCTGAGTTACCTTTCTGAAATCTGCAATAATTCATATTGTTAGCTCCCTAAATGCAGTTTTTAAATAATCAATCTTCCTGCATAGCTGGCCAATTGGCTACACTGTTGCCTTGTAGCAAAAGAGGTCCTGGGTTCAAACCCTGGCCTGGCGACTTTCTGTATGGAGTTTGAATGTTCTACTGGCACCTATGTGACTGTGGGATAGGGACCAGCTGTCCTACGACCCAGAGGGGATGAGCAGGTATAGATAATGGATGAAAGGATGGAAGGTTGCTGAACACAAACACAAATATAGTTTGGATATCTAATGTTTGCTTTTTTCGGCCTGAACAAAGTAAAAAAAAAAAAACATTTGGGATTTAAACTGACCACACTATTGTGAAAAAGAGGATCCAGAAACATTGACCACTGCTTATGAACTCCAGCTGATGGTTATGGTGACTTTAATCTATACCTCAGTGGGTGTTATGCTGCTGTAAGTACTGACTACTCTAAAGATAAATTAATTTTCTCTCAATCCTTTGTTTTACTCGTATCAGAAAGGCAAAGGAAACCTATATAAGACTGAAACCCAGTCAACTCTATCATAACAACACATTTTGGGGGTTCCTAAACAGACAGTTCCCTATCCTTGACTATTCCAGATTACCCTTTTTTTTCCCCATAAACACCACATAAATATTTTAAGGTACAACTTCAGCCATAAAAATAAATATTGAAGCTCTATTCCCTATTTATTTTAATCTTTATAATTTAACTAATAATTGATAAAACAAGGATTAAGAAAAACATACTCATACTCACTTATTCCCATTAGGTCATGAACACCAAAACACACAAATAAATTTACATGGACAGGAACACAGGCAGGGGATGATTGTGAGTCTCTTATTTTCTAATCCATATTTGATATGGATTAGAAATTATTGCAATTATTGCAAGTAGCACACGACTCACCATGTGATAAAAGACTGCATCTACAGGAAAATGTTTGTCAGATTTATGAAGGAATCAAGCGTGTTTGTAACCACTGTAACTTTTGAAGTATTCCAAGAAAATCTACACGTTTTCTCAAATTAAATGTAAAAATTTAAAACTGTAAATGCAGTCCTCCTCCTCGGTTATAAGAACCCGATAGACTTCTATTGATCTGGTCAGTGGGAGCATTCGGTCGTAGATGACGCTTTTATGTGGTGCTTAATGTGCCTAATGTCTATATCTTCTGGCCAGTCTTACCATTCTATTACCTCTGTCCTTTCTTTTATTTCGCTCATTTATTTCCTTTCTCTCTCTTTCTTTTCTGCTTAGAACTAATCAGGAATGCCCAGAGAAGCCATCGCCTGCAGGCCATTGGTCAGAAAGTGAGAAAGACCCTGACAGAGATGTCCACTCAGAGTTGACTAAACTTCGAAGGAGATCAATAATGAAAGAATCCCCAGAGTTTATTGGATATTGAATTCCTGTCAACAACTTCTATACGGAGCTCTTTTCATCTGCCACTGCAACACTCGGATTTATTTTGGTAAACAAAAGCTGGAACGTCTTTCCTTTCTGTTGGATATAACCTTGCAGAGGCTGGCTGATGTCATCGCTTGCCTCCATCCCTTTCAGCTCCTCTGGGGGCTGAGCCAACCTACAGAGGAGCATGGGCAGGAGAGTGGCAGATCCAACTAATCCGGTGCCTGCGCTGGGAGTTCCTCTGGCTGGGGGGCGATGGGGTCCACTTTGCAGCATTGGGGTGCAGACATCTCCCAGACTGCGGACTCTACCCTCTATCAAACGACACGGCAGCCAACAGACCACAACGCATCAGTCCCTCACCATGGCGACAGAACAAGCACTGGCAGCGGACACAGGAGGAGCTATCAGAAGTGACAGCAAGAGCCTGCCGGTGTCCAAAGAGACGTCTCAGAACGAAATCAACAGCCTTACGCAGGACGACATGGGGTCACAAGGGTCGGGCAGTGGAGTTTATTGCCAGATCAGGACTATACAAACAAACCCCAAGGACAAAAAAGATAAAAGGACAACTCGGTATATAAATGGGAGTGTCGTAGCCTCAGATTTGGTGGAAGGAGTTTGCAGTGAATCAACAGAAAGCAAGGAGCCAACCCAGGAAAAGAGAAGGGTGCAATCTCTGCGAGGGGAAGGCCACCGTTCGGTGTTAAAGACAGCAAGTGTTTGTTCAGCTGCACACGCCACCACCACACCTCGGCCCTGTCGGACAATGGCAACCTCGCCGCAACGTCTTTGTGTGACGTGTGGGAGGAGACGGTCGCAGATTACGCAGTGCACAGGTGCATGTCGCAGGAGAGCAGTCAATCAAATAACGGCAAGTCAAACTTTACCTAATCCACCACGGAAAACATCTGTAGCCCCCGCCCAGTCGAGAAAAGCCTCTGCTGCTCTGAGTTCTCAGTCTTGCTCCAAAAGCACAGACAGAGCCAACCCACTGCAGGCCACATCAGGAAAGGCTTCTCAAATACCCCAGCTGTCCCACACCATGCCAAAAACACACAGTTCACAGTTCAACCACACAGCACATACTCATAACCAAACAAAAGACTCAAAGCTGCAGACAAGGCCACATTCAGCAGACTTTACCTGTTATAAGGACTCAGCCACGCAAACATCAGAAACACACACACACTCCAACACAGACAGAACGACAGCACTCACACAAAACGCAGAGGCGAGCCGACCTCATCCAACAAACAAACAAAATCACAATCAGGGTCAAATCCAGAAAATTGATGAATCAGTCTGCAACATTTCTAAGTCTCAAATGCCTTCACCTCTCAGTGACTCAAAATCCAGCAGCACCCCACCACTCCCACCAAAACACTCTTCTATGGCGGCCCATTCTAAACCGACCACACCTGCAGCACACACCAAAAACGAAGAGGCCACGAAGTCACCCAAGCAATCCACGGATCGTGCGAAACTCAAGGACACAAAGCAGAAGAGCAAATCGTTTGACGACAACACTCTGCCTTGTAAGACTCACATGAAAGCACAATGTAATGGGGCACCAGGGGGACTTGTAGATGGACAGGCAGTGAATGTGCCACCTGGGCTGGAGAGGCAGCTACAAAACGTGGAAGAGAACCTTCTGTCCAATCAGGAGAAGATTAAGGTGCTGCTCAATGTGATTCAAGACCTGGAGAAGAGCAAAGCTTTAAGCGAAGGGTGAGTGGAATGAGGCTTTAAAAATACACAGCAAGGAGAAGGGGGAGATAAGGAAAATTAAAAAAAAAGGTTAAAAAGAAGAGCAAAAGGAAATAGAGGGCAAAAATGCATAAAGATCGGGCAATAAAAAAGACAGGGGTAAAAAGAAAGATGGAGTCAATAATAGAGAAAAAGAAAAAAATGAAAGAAATTCACTGCAAGAGTG
>NW_006800122.1:497232-504264 GCF_000485575.1 Poecilia formosa
GTTGTTTCACATGCACCCCCCCCCCCCCCCCAAAAAAAAAGGAAAATAAAGTGCCTATTGTCATTCTGTTCAACAGCATGGAGACACCAGGCTTTCAAATGAGTCTCTAGAAATCACGACGAGGCGTTGGTATGGAAGGATGCGTGCACGGCTCTGATTCTGAATACATAAGAACAATTAGAGTATCTCGTTGCAGTCAGAGAGTTAGGTGATGTCAATTAATCAAAAAATATTTGTAATTACTGTTGACTGAAAGACCTCAAAAACTTCTTGGGGTTATTTGTGCTCCCCTTACGACAATGTTTGTATTGTAAATATTTAAAATGAATGACCCGGTTTCCAGGTGTGTTTTTTTTTTTTGCTTTTTTTTGTGTGCTTTTTTTCTGAGTGATTGTATAAGGTTTTATTATTTTACTAACTTTTTAATAACTGAAATCCTCAATCTGTTTTTATACTTTTGACTTTAATTGAACAAAATGTAAAAAAACCCCACTATGATATGTAAAAAACATATTTTGACAGAGATTTCTTAACCTTATTGCAAAACTTAAGCAGATTTACATCTATTAATATATGCATAATTAGATAATGTCCATGCCACTTTCATTATTTTAAAAATGTAACACCGCCAAGCATCAATTTCTGTCTTAGGTTTTAAAATAATACACTGCTTCCTTATGAGCTCTGTAACCTGAGCATCTCTGCTGCAATGTTTCCCACTGTTGCATAAAACAAGCTATTTTCTTATTTCGCAGGGTGCGCCGGCAAATTTTAACATCAAACATTGCCTGTTTGAGATATTGTTGGGATACTGAAACACTGATGGTCGAACCCAGAAATCCATAAACATTCACACAAATATTGCATCCTGTTCAAGTTATCTACAGTAAGACTAAGACGCCGCAGCACTGATTTGCATGGTTGAATTTCAAATGACTTCAAACAAATAAGCAGTTTGAGCTCTCCTTCAACTTTACAATAATGTTTGAGGGAGGTTAATATATAAATAACCAAACAATGCCTCTAAGTTTCTGCTTCTGAGATCGTTGCTTTTTGAAGTTGGACAAAATGTAATACATCTGAGTCCCTTTTCTTCTTTAGCTCTCATCATATGTTTCCATCTGTCTGTTCCCACCACTCTTCATCTCAACTGATCCTTCTGTTCTTCTCAAACTCTTAAAGTTGTGCTCATAATTTTGGGAAATGCAATTGATGTGTTTTTATTACTTTATCTTCCAGCACTTCGATTAAAGTAATAATATAGCAGCTATTAATTTTCCATTTCCTCTAACAACACAGCTCCCCAGTTTAAGGAGGAATCAACAAATCTCTTCTGCATATCATTATTAAATCATAATGTGCCAAAGCAACTCTTGTCTTCATGAAAAGATTACCCTTGGTGGAAAAAAACATCTCAAAAGTACTAAAAGCCAGACAATTTGGATAACTATGGTTTGCTGTTACAGTCAAAAATTAACTGGAATGACTTGGGTTATTTAGCAAGTAATGTGGGTAATTTAGCCTTTCACAAGAGAAAAAAAAAAGAGAGAGAGTTCACTTTCCAAAGTGACATCTTTACCATGTCAACCATACATTTATAAATGTAACAATTCCAAACTTAATATTTATTTAACAAGTTAAATAGTTACAAACTAAATATTTAGGCCTCTATGTAGCTCCTCTTCAAGAGCAATCTTCTCAAAAAGAGAATATTTTTCCTGAACTAAGAAAGTCCTTTTACAACTTCTGACTCAACAACATCTTGTCTGGTATTATTTCTCTCTCTCTCGGTTGATCTCCTTTCTTGTCTTTTACAAATGTGTGCATAGTGCCAGGTGCTGTGCAAAAGATCCTTCTTGAATCCTCATTTTCTTGGCAAACATAGACTTTCAGAACATTTAAGTAAATGTTCTGAAAGTATGCTCAGTCCTAGTGACCCTAATGCTAATGTGGCTATTTTGGTTATCAGAAAATAAATAATCAAGATTCTATGTAATAATAATAAAAAAATGTTAGTACTCTTTCATTCTTTAATGATTTTTTTTCCCTAAAAATTACAATTGTTGTCAATGTTCGATATGTAATGATCCGAGGAGACGCACAACACGGGATTTGTTTTCTATCATAAATTTGAATACATCTTGAATGTAATAAGGATTTTATTTTATACAGAGTCAGAAAACTGATGTTCTAAATTGCCAATTATACTAAGAGCTAAATTTGTCTAACACCATGATTCAATTAACCAAAATGAAAGCTCCCGAAACAATTAGGTTTCAATCACTATCCAATGCTCTTAAATACAGAACCAATTCAATATGGACAGTCAAATGACCTCCATTTGTTTTCTCAATTAGTTTATGGTAAGAAAGCTAATATATTTTATCCAGTTCTGTTATGCAATGTGGCCCCACACAAATCTGAGTTACCTTTCTGAAATCTGCAATAATTCATATTGTTAGCTCCCTAAATGCAGTTTTTAAATAATCAATCTTCCTGCATAGCTGGCCAATTGGCTACACTGTTGCCTTGTAGCAAAAGAGGTCCTGGGTTCAAACCCTGGCCTGGCGACTTTCTGTATGGAGTTTGAATGTTCTACTGGCACCTATGTGACTGTGGGATAGGGACCAGCTGTCCTACGACCCAGAGGGGATGAGCAGGTATAGATAATGGATGAAAGGATGGAAGGTTGCTGAACACAAACACAAATATAGTTTGGATATCTAATGTTTGCTTTTTTCGGCCTGAACAAAGTAAAAAAAAAAAAACATTTGGGATTTAAACTGACCACACTATTGTGAAAAAGAGGATCCAGAAACATTGACCACTGCTTATGAACTCCAGCTGATGGTTATGGTGACTTTAATCTATACCTCAGTGGGTGTTATGCTGCTGTAAGTACTGACTACTCTAAAGATAAATTAATTTTCTCTCAATCCTTTGTTTTACTCGTATCAGAAAGGCAAAGGAAACCTATATAAGACTGAAACCCAGTCAACTCTATCATAACAACACATTTTGGGGGTTCCTAAACAGACAGTTCCCTATCCTTGACTATTCCAGATTACCCTTTTTTTTCCCCATAAACACCACATAAATATTTTAAGGTACAACTTCAGCCATAAAAATAAATATTGAAGCTCTATTCCCTATTTATTTTAATCTTTATAATTTAACTAATAATTGATAAAACAAGGATTAAGAAAAACATACTCATACTCACTTATTCCCATTAGGTCATGAACACCAAAACACACAAATAAATTTACATGGACAGGAACACAGGCAGGGGATGATTGTGAGTCTCTTATTTTCTAATCCATATTTGATATGGATTAGAAATTATTGCAATTATTGCAAGTAGCACACGACTCACCATGTGATAAAAGACTGCATCTACAGGAAAATGTTTGTCAGATTTATGAAGGAATCAAGCGTGTTTGTAACCACTGTAACTTTTGAAGTATTCCAAGAAAATCTACACGTTTTCTCAAATTAAATGTAAAAATTTAAAACTGTAAATGCAGTCCTCCTCCTCGGTTATAAGAACCCGATAGACTTCTATTGATCTGGTCAGTGGGAGCATTCGGTCGTAGATGACGCTTTTATGTGGTGCTTAATGTGCCTAATGTCTATATCTTCTGGCCAGTCTTACCATTCTATTACCTCTGTCCTTTCTTTTATTTCGCTCATTTATTTCCCTTCTCTCTCTCTTTCTCTCTCTTTCTTTTCTGCTTAGAACTAATCAGGAATGCCCAGAGAAGCCATCGCCTGCAGGCCATTGGTCAGAAAGTGAGAAAGACCCTGACAGAGATGTCCACTCAGAGTTGACTAAACTTCGAAGGAGATCAATAATGAAAGAATCCCCAGAGTTTATTGGATATTGAATTCCTGTCAACAACTTCTATACGGAGCTCTTTTCATCTGCCACTGCAACACTCGGATTTATTTTGGTAAACAAAAGCTGGAACGTCTTTCCTTTCTGTTGGATATAACCTTGCAGAGGCTGGCTGATGTCATCGCTTGCCTCCATCCCTTTCAGCTCCTCTGGGGGCTGAGCCAACCTACAGAGGAGCATGGGCAGGAGAGTGGCAGATCCAACTAATCCGGTGCCTGCGCTGGGAGTTCCTCTGGCTGGGGGGCGATGGGGTCCACTTTGCAGCATTGGGGTGCAGACATCTCCCAGACTGCGGACTCTACCCTCTATCAAACGACACGGCAGCCAACAGACCACAACGCATCAGTCCCTCACCATGGCGACAGAACAAGCACTGGCAGCGGACACAGGAGGAGCTATCAGAAGTGACAGCAAGAGCCTGCCGGTGTCCAAAGAGACGTCTCAGAACGAAATCAACAGCCTTACGCAGGACGACATGGGGTCACAAGGGTCGGGCAGTGGAGTTTATTGCCAGATCAGGACTATACAAACAAACCCCAAGGACAAAAAAGATAAAAGGACAACTCGGTATATAAATGGGAGTGTCGTAGCCTCAGATTTGGTGGAAGGAGTTTGCAGTGAATCAACAGAAAGCAAGGAGCCAACCCAGGAAAAGAGAAGGGTGCAATCTCTGCGAGGGGAAGGCCACCGTTCGGTGTTAAAGACAGCAAGTGTTTGTTCAGCTGCACACGCCACCACCACACCTCGGCCCTGTCGGACAATGGCAACCTCACCGCAACGTCTTTGTGTGACGTGTGGGAGGAGACGGTCGCAGATTACGCAGTGCACAGGTGCATGTCGCAGGAGAGCGGTCAATCAAATAACGGCAAGTCAAACTTTACCTAATCCACCACGGAAAACATCTGTAGCCCCCGCCCAGTCGAGAAAAGCCTCTGCTGCTCTGAGTTCTCAGTCTTGCTCCAAAAGCACAGACAGAGCCAACCCACTGCAGGCCACATCAGGAAAGGCTTCTCAAATACCCCAGCTGTCCCACACCATGCCAAAAACACACAGTTCACAGTTCAACCACACAGCACATACTCATAACCAAACAAAAGACTCAAAGCTGCAGACAAGGCCACATTCAGCAGACTTTACCTGTTATAAGGACTCAGCCACGCAAACATCAGAAACACACACACACTCCAACACAGACAGAACGACAGCACTCACACAAAACGCAGAGGCGAGCCGACCTCATCCAACAAACAAACAAAATCACAATCGGGGTCAAATCCAGAAAATTGATGAATCAGTCTGCAACATTTCTAAGTCTCAAATGCCTTCACCTCTCAGTGACTCAAAATCCAGCAGCACCCCACCACTCCCACCAAAACACTCTTCTATGGCGGCCCATTCTAAACCGACCACACCTGCAGCACACACCAAAAACGAAGAGGCCACGAAGTCACCCAAGCAATCCACGGATCGTGCGAAACTCAAGGACACAAAGCAGAAGAGCAAATCGTTTGACGACAACACTCTGCCTTGTAAGACTCACATGAAAGCACAATGTAATGGGGCACCAGGGGGACTTGTAGATGGACAGGCAGTGAATGTGCCACCTGGGCTGGAGAGGCAGCTACAAAACGTGGAAGAGAACCTTCTGTCCAATCAGGAGAAGATTAAGGTGCTGCTCAATGTGATTCAAGACCTGGAGAAGAGCAAAGCTTTAAGCGAAGGGTGAGTGGAATGAGGCTTTAAAAATACACAGCAAGGAGAAGGGGGAGATAAGGAAAATAAAAAAAAGGTTAAAAAGAAGAGCAAAAGGAAATAGAGGGCAAAAATGCATAAAGATTGGGCAATAAAAAAGAAAGGGGAAAAAAGGAAGAGATGGAGTCAATAATAGAGAAAAAGAAAAAAATGAAAGGAATTCACTGCAAGAGTGAGTGCTCAAGTAGGAGTGGGGAAGAGTGATAAAAGAGTAAATATAGGAGGCACAGATATTGTCGAGGGAGAGCAAAAGTCTGAGAAGAGAGTATGTTTGACTTTTTATGGCAATATATACTGTCAGGCTTTCAAGTTTTTGTAATAGCTTTTAAAATTTTAGGTCTGTAGAGAATAGTCAATGTGTGTGTGTGTGTGTGTGTGTGTGTGTGTAGGTGTGTGTGTGTGTAGGTGTGTGTGTGTATGTGTATGCACATGCACAAACTAAATGTGTGACGCAATCCTGCAGAATTACTTCCTTGTTTATCTTTAGTCAATATTAGCATCCTTACTTCTCCCTTGTTCTTTCCTTTTATTCACCATTTAGAGCAGCAGCCACAGCTCAACAATGATTCCCTGGCAAAGCGCAATAATCCTTTCCTGTTTATCTGCAAATTCTTGATCCCTGCTGTTCAAATTGCTTCATGCAATTTGTTTATCTTCCACCTCAACATTTTAACTCCATTCTTAGTCTCAGTTCTGTCCTCATCTGCATTTTTTTTTTCCACAGTTCCACATATGAAGCACATCTCTGTCTCAAAGCTGTGAATAACTTTACTTCTAATCGATTTAGCCTCTTTACCATCTGCCATAGGATAGAATGAGAATTTATTGAGTTACAATTGGCTACCACTTATATCGGAAGATGAAATTTAGACACCGAATTATGTACATTCATTGAGCAAATTGTGTGTTCCATGAATTGTTCAGCTCTGTTCACCTGTGTGTCATTTGCATAGCACTCTTACCACGGTGCTTTAAAAAAAGAAGCAGATTTACCTTGAGGGAATCAGTCTCTATTTTGACAGATCACTCCTCTACGTAAATCTACATTTGGTTCTGACCAATCTTCTTCGCAAATCATCAACTGCTGAAGTGGCTACATCTTCACCTTTACGTGTATTTAGGCCTTTTTCATTGCATGTCCTTCTGGTTAACAGATGGGTTTCTCCCAAGACTAATCCTTATAAGATTACCCTGCAATTAATGATTAAGCTGCACAATAAGACTCCTAAACCTAGTGTTTAAGCTGTCTTGCCCTGTCTAATATCATGAATCGGTGCACTTCGGTGTGTCTGTGTGTGTGCGTGTGTGTGTGTGTGTGTGTGTGTGTGTGTGTGTGTGTTCGGTTAAATTTGAGATTAGCAGGCAGACTGAGACAGAACGAT
>NW_006800122.1:504274-519787 GCF_000485575.1 Poecilia formosa
GTGTGTGTGTGTGTGTGTGTGTGTGTGTGTGTGTGTGTTCGGTTAAATTTGAGATTAGCAGGCAGACTGAGACAGAACGATGGGAGCCAGTGGGACACAAAAGGCGGGGAATTGAGAGACAGATAGACACGAACAACCGAGCAGAACCACCATGTTGGAGGGTCTGTGTCTATCTGTTGCAGCACCAGCAGTGACAGCACTGCAAGTGGACTGCTGTGATAAAAGCGTCATTTGAGCTTAAAGGTTACTGCTGTGTTCTGCTTCATGTACTATTTTCTTTCCGAAAGCAAATACTTCAGTGCCGATGCCTTTGATAAAAGGTTGTTGGGAGGAAAAATGATGCCAGTGATGCCGTTTCTCGCAACATAACTGTAATTAAAATGTCAATTTTATCAACATAAATCAGCTACTCTTTCATCTAATCAGTTCAACCAAAGGCCAACCAAAGCATCTCAGCAAAACAAAGTCCTTTAATTACACGGCGGTGATCATCAGTTTAACAAATTCTCACACTCTATGCCTCTGTGTCCTTGTTTACACTTAGTAACAGTTTGTGTGATGATATTTAAATATTTTTTTTTAGGTTTAATTCTTTGATTTTGTATTTCTTTTATATTGATCTAACAACTTCAAAACAAAAAATAAAATCAAGATCTGCATTTTATAATTGTGCCATTTGTTAATGTTGAGACAAGATCTACCAATATTCTCCAAGTTAGAGTGCCTAGACCTATCATCCCATTGTTTTCAGTTATTTAATAATTCCAGTTATATTGCCAATGCATTAAATATTATCATAGGAAGCAATAAGAACTAGGACATGAGCAGACTTGACAATGCAACTCTTACTAGTGATGATGAATTAATGAAAAATGATCATAATAGCATAACCTACTTCCTACCACCATCACCAGTTTGTTCATCTGCAATGCATTAAAAGACAGCATAAAGAAATGCAGCGTTAGGTTTTTATAAGTTACACGATTGGCACCACGGTCCAACCAATGGAGCAAATGACCCAACCAACCACCCCCCCATTTTAAACACTGCAGAACTTTGCAGCGAGTCACATTATGTAGCTGGAGATTGCTTAGACCATTCAGGTCTGCAACGTGTGAAGGCATGAAGGAATCCTGCTGTAAATATCTGTTGCAGAGCATGACGGGGGTGAAAAGTGTGGACTGTGGGAGGGGATTGCAGCTATGCAATTTTTCAAACTTTTCTGATACTATAGCATATGTGACATAATCACAGCTAACACAGGCTGCCACATATATTTTAGAACATGCCAAAATATAAAATGGTCTGAACAATACATAAATGACACACAAAGAGCCACTGCCACAAAATTAATTGTTTTACCAGTGACGTGGCACTATTGTTATTTTCTTTAACACTGTGACAGTCTGCACTGATGAAAATTTACTCACCTCAACATTCTGTATGCTTGAAGTGACTAAAGTAGCAAAACAGCTGTCCCTTTATGCTAAACTGACCAGCTAATAATTGCTTTACCACACAAAGGCAATCACAGACAGTTTGAGTGCTAAACGTTTAGCCCTAAATGGTTACTATTGAAATTTGCACAACAGATATTGCATTTCTTAAAATAGTTAGCACAAACTGCAAGCCTAGTTTATTTTCTCAAAATGGATCGCTCATTCATCAAAAGCACCTGTTCATGTAGGTGAAAGTGTCAGTGTCAACAATATGATAGTCAAAAAGCTTCATCATGTTTTCATTGTGACAATTGATTCATTATGTTTTCCAATTAAAAAAATGTTTTAGCAGTGACATCACTTCAAAATACTCAAGATGGCGCTAGACACTATAGTCTAAACTTAAATAGGAAAACACTGCAGGAAAAACTTCTTTTTTTTATCATTGTCAAACACAGCATGCTTCATGGTTCTTTTTCCATGTGTTTATGTGTGTTGACATGTGTTGTTTCTGCAGTCGCAGCTCATACAGAACTGGCCAAGACATAAACAACTGCCCCACCTGCCAGAAGACAGCCTGCATCATTTACAGGTAACCGATACAAATCAATGAACTGACCGTATATTACATCCCAAGGACAGATAACTCAAAATTACCTGAAAGTTTTCATTTTAGCTTTTTAATTCTTCACTACGCATCTCTCTCCAGTGTCTCATTGCATTCCTATGACTAATTACGTTTTAATTTTCAGATACAGGAAAAAAGAAAGTTACGAGTTCACTAAAGTGCTACTCAATGAATGCAGCTTGCATTCATTTTTAATTAGAGGGAGATACTTTATCCAGAAAAACGAGTTTTGTGGATAAAGGCAAAATATGGAGGGATATAATAGATGCATCTTTCCATCTACAGCCACAAAATATGTAACTCAACTCTCAGCTAGCAAAGTAATATAATTATTCTATGTAATTTCTCAAGCTGCTCATTAACATCTTCTGTGTTTTGATATCCCTTCACCTCCAGCAAATCTTACATTTAATTCACATGTTTTTATAAAGAACATTATTCCATCTGTTCATCTTTGGGGCACTCTTGACACCAATATATTTACAGAACCACAGCAGGATTGAGACAAATGCACATAGTTTGCAATCAAAAGAACAATTTACTTGCAGGCCTGGATTCCCTTTACAGCATAAATTATCTTTGTGTTTTTACAAAGTTGCTTTATCTATTTTATTATGTGCCTAACCCTGTGGGCAAAGGCACGTGTCTGAGCACTTTGGCTTCTGTATTGTATTTGATTTTGTAAACCATTTACTTCAGGTCAGCACAGGTCGTTTTTCTTACATTTATTTTCCTTTTCCAAAATAGCTTCTTTATCTTTGATTTCCTTTCTCTGTTCTTACTTTTCTTTATTCATTTTGATCTTTAGTTGCACCAGAACCCTTTTCCCAATGAGTCATAATTAGCAATAGGGAGATGGACAGTTATATGATATGGATATATAATTAGAAATGCGAGCTACATTAGATAAAACATACTTGACCTTGGAGAATTTGTAAATGAATTACTTGGTGATAAAATAATGGTTTAATTAGCATTAAATCTAATTGAAACCATTAACTTCTCCAAGACAGCTACAGCTTAGGTTTCTTTTTTTCCCCCCCATCAAACATAAAAGTATATTTTGCTGGCTTAATTTCCTCAACCAAGACAGAACATTTAAGTATCAGAAAAACTAACCAACATCTTTCGAACATAAATTAGGACGTGACTGCACTTTAAATGACACATTTCACTGAAATGGAAAACGCACAAAAAGCTTTTGTATGCAAATTTAATCACAACTTCCAGAGGCATCTTCACAGACGGTGAAATGGTAATAAATTTGATAAAACCACATAAAAAGGTCAGGAAAACAGCTCTTAGGAAACTGCTAAATGCACTGAGCGCACAGTTGGTCCACTTAAGAGAATATTGAAAAAATAAATAAATATGACATAAGAAATTACTGCTTAAAAACACAACAAAATGTGGTTGTTATGTCTGCTTAGCTGATCGGTCTGTCTCAAAACTTCCACTATAAGTGTTGAACATATGTAGTATTAAGCAGGTGAGTTCCACTTCGCTTGTAGACACACAAATTTAAAGCATGTAAACGCTGATCAATTCAAGAAAGAGACAAGTCAGAACATATGAAAAATACTGCCGTATGCCCAATGATCATTTTTTCCTTGGTATTCATTATTATTGTGCTTTCTTCTTCAGAGAAAGAAACACGCCTCCTTATTTTAGAAAAGCGAAATGTGCAATTTCTTTGAGAAGACAGTAGCAGCTTTATTAAAGCTAGGGAATTCAGAGCAAAAAGGAAAGCACATAGCAGAATAAACCTGCAAGCAGAAAATAACTTGTGTTTGGGACATCCATCTATATGATTTGCATTGGGAAAAAATAGGGCTTTGACATGGACTAAAGGAGATCATTTACAGCTGTCAGTTCTTATGAATCTTTATGATGTGAGGAAAAAAAATGTTAGAAACAACCAATCTCACCGATAGCATAAATACACATGTAATATATACAAGCTCTTCTGCAAACCTACCAATCAAAGTTTTACTATCACTTTCTTCTTCCTCTTCAGCAGCAAAGTACTGCAGAAACATAAATTATGTATGATTGCCATACACCCGAAGCATAAACCTGTAACCAAACTGCTAAATATTTAAGAATTTCCCAGTATTCCTCAAGCAACACGATATTTAAGATTAGAATATTACATCAGACCAAAAAAAAAACCTGTCAATACACCAATATAAGCTTAATTAAATTTATGTTTAATACCCGTCTAAGTATTTTTTTTCCCCTAAATGTTCTCTAGAACTGACGAGCAAACCTCGATGAAAGGCATATTCTAATTTAATAAGTACGACTGTAAAGAAGGAAGACATGTTAGAGGTGTAACAATAAATCCACCTCACAAAATGAAACATTAGATAGTATAGTGTGACCGCTGTAAAGAGGAGATGCAACTTCAGCCAAATTTACTTAAGAACTAAAAATCCTCCGTTTACTTAAACATAATAAAGCTTTCATGAATCACAATGAATGTTTTAAATGATCTCTGTGCAGTGGAATGTAACTAATTTAGCAGGGGTCTGGTGGTGGTCATGGTGTCTATATCCTTAAAAAACACTCCAAAACAGCTCTTTAGTTTCGCACAAATGGAAACCATAGGTGTTTTTGCCCTGCAGGCTGACCCGGCTGCAGTAGGCCCTGCCCTATTGTACTCCAACCCTGGTTGCGTTTGGAATAAGCAGAGTTGGCGCCCCGAAAGTGGTCAGGGATGGTCAAATCAAATTACTTCCTGCTGAAGTTCCTGAGGCAGTCTCACAACTTCTCCTCCTGTTTGCCGATTGGCCCGGTCACAAATCCAGAGACAGTTCGAGTCAAGGGGAGAAAGTAAAGAACGTGCTGCAAGCAAGATTTATTTTTCAAGTGGCGCTGCACAGGAAGTCAATGGCCAGGCTACCGTCTCGCTATGAAGTCACGCAACATCAGCTCCTACATAACATGTACTTCTCTAGATGATCTAAAACATTCAAATGTTGAAATTTTGAATGAGGTTTTAACGTCGTGAGGACTGATTAAATGGACAAATTGACCCACTGCCAAAGCAGTTTTTTCAGGACAAAACAAGACTGATGATTTGGAAACCAGAAATGCCAATTAAAGGAGTATTATAATCATAAAGAACTAAAAGTTTGAGTTTTCCTCTTTTTCCTGTGTCAAAAGAAAGCATGACACCCTCCTCATTTTTAAAGAATCTAAAGAGTTTCTTAGTTTAGAGTCAAATAATCACAACAAGCTAAAGGACTAATGTTACAATTAGCATGATTTGTCAATTCCTTTTATGCAAGCATATGTTGTAGCAAAGGAACTGGCAGATCTTGACCAGTTTCATCCAGTTTACTATTTCTGTACAGCACTTGTGGAACACAGTGGGTTTCTAGAGGTTTTGTACTGCATAAGAATAAATGGTTTAATTTCTGAACAGCAAAACGACTCATGATATAGTGTGGCCAACTAAATGTTGGTCTGACGATGCACTTCCTGTACTGTGTGTGGTATATCATCCATGAATAGTATCTGTGTGTATTGGAAGTCTGGATATTGTAGATATCAATTTTTATAAAGACATCTCACTTCCTCTGTGCCCAGTAGAGCTTTAACTTCTTCTTCTACTAAATTATTCCTCCTTCCTAACTCAATCACTAAGTTCTGTTTAAGGTGAGCTTTTGCTTGTCCATATCTCTGTTAGCGCTTGTGCTCCTCGATTTATTTTGTTACCTATTCTGCAGTGGGTTTTGATTTTATTCACTTCACATTACCTGTGGTACACATCCCACAGCATCACTTTTCCTCATTACTTAGCTGTGGGACGACACACATACCGGTTACCGTACATGCTGTTCAGCAGAGCAGCGCGACTCTGCCTTTATGCTGAGTGTTTCTCAGAGGGTATTTGTGTTGTGGCATTCGGATATAGGAAGAGGGAAGGATGGTTAGTTGTATCTGCTCTCTCTGCCTCATCATGTGCCTCATTAACTCCAGATGCCAGGCCCCATTCAGCTCCACCCCTTTAATCCGGCTCAACACACAGCCGCCCACACACAAACACCGTCGCCAAAATGGAGCTGGAAGCTCATAGACTACTACATTATGACCTGCAGCAATGGACACATCAGAGAAAGAGCGTGCGAGAGAGAGACCGGCGAGGGGAGGGGGAATGAGAGCATAGAAAAAGAAGGCCAAGAGGGTCTGCTTTGAACACTTCTGAAGAGCAAAGAAGTTCCTCCCTTACTCCGTCCTTAAGCTCCTCCATTGTGCAAATGTCCCCCTCTTCTCTTTTTGCAGTCCCCCTTTTCATTCTCCTCCCACTCTCACCTCACCAGTCTGTGATCTACTGGTGCATGAAGTGCAGAAGAATACTCTGGACGTGAAATGAGTGCTGAGTTAAGACCTGCACACGGGTGTGTGCAGAAGGTGCATACATCCTTATGTTAAAGGCACCGTATGATTTCAAATACAATTTGCAACCCCTTTTAGCGCACCGTCAGCATTTTGACGCCATATTTTCAACTCACAAAGGCTCTCTCTTACTTTGCTGTTTTACGTCTCTCAATATCTCTTATTTAATCTTTTTCATTATTCCACAGTTTAACTACAAAATAATTTTCTGAGAAATAAATTCAGCTTGAATACACCAAATCCTCAAAATGTAACCTTTTCTTTTTTTTTTCCTTCTTTTCTCCTCCTTCCTTTCCCATTTTCTCCGTCTCCCTCCTCCAGCGTGGAGCATGATTTCCGACAGCAGGAGGGACGCTTCCAAGGGGTGATTGAAGCCCTCGAGGGTGAATACGATGTGCCTGCCCCAACTCAGACCAAGCCCACGCCAGCTCCATTGTCGTCCAGCCGCCCAAGCACCAAGGCACGTGTCAAGAAACTGCGCAAGAAGTGTTTCTGGTGGCTCTAAGAGTCATGGAAATCACAAACATCTTTCTGGGCAGCAGGTGTATAAGGGAACTGGTTATATATATATAAATATATATGTGAACCAAAATATTCTGCTGCAGAGGAAAGCAACTTTTTTCATATGGATGTGCTGAGAGTTTTATCAGATTCAGACTGAAATGTTCTTTCCAACAGTTTCCATGTAAATTGATTTTTTTTCCCTCCACAGCTGCTCATCCTAAGGCCTGACAGAGTCTAATGGTAACAATGCAGATGAATAAACAGAGATGGAAAGGAAACTAGATTGCAATAGCCACGGAGATTTTTCCTCAGCCACAGAGGATGACTGCTTGGGATAGTAATAAAAGGACTTCATGGGATAATTTCTCAACTACTAACTTGCAATTAGAGTAAGGATGCTGTTTTTGAAACCAAAGCCGTAGAGGATAATTAAGAAAGACATGGGCACCTCTGACATCAAACGGCTCGACTGGCCGACTGAACGCACGGACAGACCAATGGGCTGTCGCAGCAATAAGCAGAAGACTTGACGTTAATCCAAGGAATTAAACCGCCTGGAATATTCATTTGGAAGTTCTGAAATGTGAATGTAGCAACACTTGAATCACTGGAGGCATGTCGTCGAACGCGAGCCGACGACCCATCTGGAAACGGAGCGCTTGCTCAGTGGATCAACAGCATAATGGAAAATGCACCCAGAATACATTAAGAGACAATGTGATAGGTAGTTGTTGAAAGACTGACTGACAAGTCTGTGTCAGATAATAAAAAAAAAAAAAAAATCTGTCAACACTGGCTGACAGAGTGATTGATTCTCTCTCTCTCTTATTTCTCATCCAAAATGGAAATTTGTTCTGTAAACTCAATTTCTTTTCCAAGGAGTTTCACAAACTGTGCATACAAATCCTTGCACAGAAACGGGTTCGTGAGCACCGACTTACACCTCCAACAAACCACACAGGAAATAACTTCCCCACATGTGCATGCATAAAGTCCATATTTATTCCACTTCCGATCCACACCATCAATCACTTTGCTTTTAAAACCTAGCCAGCATTAATAATGTAGAGCCGTATCATTATTTATTTAATTGGAGCCAATTTGCTGCCATTGATTTAAGATTAAGAGTCAAATTAAATGTCGAGGTCTGAATTTTCCTGAATTGCTTAACTTGCACAAAAGGAGTATCTGTTTATGCATTGAAATGTTTCTCAAAATTTATAAAAGTTTGTAGGTGGTTAAAATTTCCATGTTAAATATGGAGGTTGTTGTTCTTTTTTTCGTTTTTTTTTTTGGAGTTTATGACACTCAGTAATGTCACAATCTACCTAGGAAGAAACACATACAGTAGTAAAATCCTCAAAAGCTCTGTGTTGTTTTATCCTCTGTCACGAATGTAAAAACAGGGCTAATTTTTATTTTTTATTTTTTGTCTTACACTCAGACACATAATTTGTACCACGCTTGCTCCCCAGCCGTTGAGGGCATAATCACTAATCTTACAAAGGCCTACTTCAGCATCCTGTGGCTGACAAGTTGCCACCAATTAGAATCCCGGATGACAGCACACTTACTAATTATCCAATCTATATCCAGAACGCCCTGTCATAGCATTTTTATAATCTGTAACTTCAGTGCGTGAACTCCAGCAAAGCCCTTTCCTCTGATCTTCCACTTGTTTGTCCAATAAAAACATGTATTTTGAACAGAAGATGCTGTGACCATGCTTTGTGTTTCAGAATGACCATGAATGTTACACCTCAAATAGAGGAAAGGAGGTTTTTTTTTTCTTTTTGTTTGTTTTTTTTTTTCAGGTAAACATTCAGACAAAACAATAAGAAGCCATCCTTCATTAATATATGTAGAGACCATTTATAATTAACAATCTACACCATTCCATATAATAACCATATAATAACATCAGTATTATATGCTTTTCTAGTCTACAATGTCTAGAGTTCTGACTTTATTTGTTAAACTATTACAACAAAGTTCATAATACAGTCATGAAAGACAGTGCAGGCTTCTGACATAAAACCGATGGACGGATGACATATTTAGACAACGGATATGGAGAAATATACAGATTTCACTTCTTTTTTTTTAATTCCACTGTTTCCTGTTTCTTCCAGACTGTGTAGGAACCTTGTATCTCGGTAGAAAGGGATAATGGTATGTACTTACAATCAGGGCGTGCTCTCGGCCCATCGTGATCACGGTTCGGTTGATTATCCGCAGCAGAGACTCCACTATGTCCTGGATATGTTTAAACGTTTCTCCCTGGTTTAAACAGATGATAAAACAAAAAAAGGGGGGGAAAAAAAGAATAAGGCCAGGAAAATATAGAAGAAAATAAACCAAAGTGAACAAAAAAAGAAAACAACTAAAAAACACACAGAGAATGAACACTAAAAAACAATGAGTGACTTTAACTCTGAAAACATTTCAAATTTAACTTGTCAACTTTTCAAATTATATTTCATTCAACACTCTTATCAGACTAGGGCTCCTGATAAATAAGCCACTGTGAACTGACTCTATGAATAACTTTCCCATTCACATCGTAGAACTTTATCCAGTAAGAAGATTTGTCTGTGTGAGTTTTCAGAGAATGCAACCAGGATCACAGAATCAAATGCACAAGGTACATAAAATGTGTGGGGTGGGGGGCATTTTCCAAAAATCTCAATAATATGTGTCAGAGCTACATGAAAAATCCTCATGACGGCTGCACAGATGCATTCTGCATACCAACTATGGCAGTGTTGTTGTGAGCCGTCTTCAACCTGTTGTCAGCGGGAGATTCTGCTATCAGCATATTTGTCAGATCAGGGCGACGTACAAGGATCACAAAGTCATGCACCACCAAACTTATGCAGCAGATGCAGCTGCTCTCTTTGCTCTTCATGTCAGACTCAATTCATGATCCCATCTTCCCAGTTCATCTTATAGTCAATAAACCTAAGTGACTCCCTCTCAGGTTGGGAGGGTCAACTTCACCTCGCTCCATTTTGTGCTGACACTCTTTAGCTGTCAGACCTAGTAAACATATGTAGATGAAGTACTGAGAGGGGTTTGTAGAATTTCACTTTGACTTTTGTCGCCACTGCTGGAGCCAATACTTGTTTAAAATTAGTTGGTATGTGCTCCCATTTTCACTCCGTGGTTTCCACTAAGTTAGAACCCTAATGCTACTTTTCAGGCTTTATTCACGAAGCTGCTTGAATCTCAAATAAAACAATAAAGAAGATGATGGTTATTTTTTTTATTGTTATTTGGAAACCTAAAAGTAATTTTGCTTTCAAATGAGCCTTAACAGAACATTTACATCAATATGAAGGTAGGAACAGCAAAAGACTTTTGAATTTCATGCATGTGGATTTTCTGCACACGTCGCTTTCCTTTTCACTGTATTTTTAATCCCTTTGAACCAACTTTCCTGTTACATTTCTTTAACTTCCTCTGCCCAGAGGGAAACATTTCCCATGAGAAACCTTAGCCACATGCATTTCTATCTTTCTGAGGAGATAACTTATTTATGGTAAGAGGGTGCCTGTCGGTTTAAGTAAATACACTACAGGTTAAAATATAAGTAGGAAAGAACATAAAATAATCTTTAGAGATATCAAATGTTATTTAAGCGCATTTCTTGCATATGCAGTGTACACCTTCAAAATTTGTTTTAGTAAATATTATTACTGAACTATTTTTTTATTACTGTAAAATGACAGATTGCTTGTGACACTTTATTTAAAGGACTAACATGACACTGCATTATACTGCCGCTGCCACGTACGGTGAATTTGGGATGTTGTGCAGATTTAGTTTTCTAGTGGGAACTAGACTTCTTATGGTCTTTCATACAACAATGTTTTTTTCCACTGTTCGGTTACATGACTTGTAGATCTGTGGGAATATTCCGCTTTTCTTGGTAGCTTTGGGCTTTTCGTCTTCTTCTGAGGTTGTCGTTCTCTCTGCCTGGTCTATTAGGTTTCTGTGTCTTGACAGATTTGCATTGTGTCACACTAGTTCCTTTGAAAGATAGATTAATAGTCTCTCTGTGAGATGCTCTAAACCTGGGATGTTGTTTTGCAATCTATGCTTAGAGTATCTCTGCAATTTTATCACCATCTTGTCCGGTCTGTTCCCCGGTCTTAATGATGTGGTTTGTTCACAAACGTTTTTTTTAAGAAACTATGAGATGTTCACAGTACAGCTGTATTTGTGCCCAGATTCAGTTAAACATAGGTAGGCTCTGTTTAGTAATTAGGTTACTTCTTTAGGCTATTGGTTGACTGGACGTTGCAGTAAAGGTGGCTGCAACTGTTGGGCGAAATTTCAGATCTTGTAAAAAACGCATCTAAAAGAAAAAGTCTAATTTCTCTTCGAAATGTTTTCTTTTTGTGATATATGGAGTAATATGCTGCTTGAGTAATGCTATTTAAAGGAGATTTTGCACTTGAAGTAACATCCTAAGACAATGAAACACATCAGTGAAAGCAAAAATGTATCTTCTATATGCAAATATAGCTCAGTTCAGCCACTGCTGAAGGGATTTGTGCAGCTGTGTTTGTGAATGCCTTTAAGGATAGCTTCACCATAAGACTTGTTTTACTATTCATAGACTCCACAAACAAAATCTGCCCTCAGGCATAATGTCTTTTCTATTTCAGTTTATATTAGTTGAAGATATGGCCTAGGTATTTTTATATTTTTTTATTTTGACACTATAGGTGCATTAATCCTTGCATGAGTTGGTCAATAACACATGGAAAAGAGAGGATTCGGAAATAAGAGACATAGACAAAAAAAAACATCTGTTTACTTTTCTGTAATATATTTGTACATGTGTGCCAGAATGCCGGCAGAATATTTGAAGCGCCTGACGAGAATTAGGTAGATATGATTAAACTACATTGAAAGCACTGACTCACTGCCCAGGGGCGTGGGCAAGATAAACAACTGTGTGTGTGTGTGTGTGTGTGTGTGTGTGTGTGTGTGTGTGTGTTGTCCTGCACGCGCACACACGTTCGGAAGAGCTGAGGAGCAGCTGTTATGTCTAAATAAATCAGTAAATCTTTCTGGCTCACTGTAGGTATTCTGGCTTATTGGAAAGACTTTCTCTAACATTAGCCAGAGAGCTGGAAGAGCACTGAGAGATAAAATGCTTCCTATCATTTTTAAATCTGTTGGCCCCACAGCAACATGGAGAAAACAAAAACAACAAAATTAAATTATTACACTAAATCCTGGAATTAGTCATGTTTGGGTTGACTAAATGACACACATTTATGAAACAATACACATGATGCACTCAATTTGGATAAAGCTTTCTGAGATGCCAAGTCCTCGTCAGTGCCTTGGTGAAATGCAAAATAAGCCATGTGTTTATCATAAACGTAATTCATATGGATGAAAAACAATTCTGTATTTTGTTTGGTTTACTAAGGTTGTTCATTTTCCTAAGTGTGCACAGACATTCAACGCTTATATAAATATCGGTAATTTAACGAGGAATGTAACTGAATTTGTGCAATAGGTCCTTTTACTATTAAGTATAATAATGTTGCATTTCATTCAAAAGGACTTTTCAAGACTCAAAAAATACCAACAAAAAATGCAGATAAGTGCTAATAGAAGCAAAAAATGGAAGTGAAGTCAACTAAGTCTACTACGCTAGAAAAACTAAAATACATAGAACAGCTAAGTTAATAATCAGCCTGTTGTATTTTTTAAAAATCTGTCTAAGAAGTAAAGAACAGAGTATAAACAAAAAGGTGCTAAAGAAGGAGCCCTGGTGAATGTCAGTATACTGACCAGTGAAAGTGTTTTACATCACAGCCACATCCAGTCACAAATATTCACATATTTATACATCAACATGCAGGTTTGTAGGCAGCTTTGGGATAGGTGTCATCGATATGTGAAAGGAGGAAGCTGGAATTGAACCTTCAACCTTCCGATTGCAAGACACTCCCAAAGTTCCTGCAGGTTCTCGTTGGTGGCTTGATAGAGCTTAGAGGCTAACAGTAAGAAGATTGACCAAATATTCTCCAAAATGACCAAAAGCTTGCATCAAAAAAGGAAGCTACTCCAAAACATGTACTTTACAAAGCACTGTAAAAGCTGCTCAAACTCAACTCTGCTGCTGTTCTTGCCCACTCTCCAAGCAGCACTAGTTATTCTCTAACAAGACAATTGTTTTTAGGTTTGTGGTTAAAAAACCCCCCCAGAAAGCTTTGCTAAGCCGTGTTTGTTTTCCTCTGTCAGTTTCCTTTGTTTTGTTTTCTTTTTTTTTTTCCCCGACGCACATGCTAGCAATTAGCAAACCCAAGCAAAAGTGACACAAGCATCTGTCTTTCAAATAATTTTTTGCTTGTTTTTGTTTTTCTCTCTGGATATCTGTGCGGTTTGAGGACATTTGCAGTGTGACGATTTAATCAGGTACCACCCAAAGTGAGAAACAATGAACTGTGAGAAACAAAGAAAATGAGGGGCAATCTCTCTGCTTGTGTTTATTCTCACATTTCTACCTGTTTTTTCCAACCCATGTTTTTTTTTATTTATTTATTTTTTATTCCAAATTCTGTTCACTAACAGCATGTGCATAGATTGTCTATTTAGACAGAAAAGACAAATGGACAGAGACATTTATACTGACTTGTCACCGACAGGCCATTTTCATCTTCACTTCACAACTTTGCACCTCTTTTTTGTACTTTCCTGCAATTTTTGCTTTTTATAGTCACATCCAAGATATCATCATCAACTGCCCTTATTTATGAATCTCATCAAATTAACTCCACTCCAGTTCATTTATTACGTTTGCTCTCTTGATGCGTCTCTTCTCTTGACTCATGCTTCATTAGCACATTCCAACAAATAGAGCCAAAAAAAACCATATCCTCACTTCAAAGTCTAGGCAGGCTGTCAGCCACTTGCACAGGCAATTAAAGAGCCCCTCATTGAGATGCTGGTGATGTATTTGTTTTGCATGGAAGTCTGCCTGTATGTTTATTTGAAGGTGTTCAGTTCAAGAGCTGACTTTGATTTGTCTCAAAATATCACATGCAAACATTTGCGAGACCGAATGATTTAATTGGTCAAGGCCAGCCGAAGTCTTCTTCCTGCACAACTAGTTGAAAAAAAACAACAAAAAAACCCCAGACAGAACTGGCACAGAGAATATACATGTAAAAGTGAAATCGATCCACTGGTAAAAAAGGATGATGTGACAAATATCACAGAAACATCCAAATACCAGATAATATTTGCTAATATGTGAGTTTAAGGTTAAATCAGGAACACAGAGACACAGTTTGATCCTCTGCTATGTTCACTGATCTGCCTTTACGGTCAGCAGATAGAGGGGCTTTAATAACTGTGGCTGACAGCACACTTTTTTAATCTTATTTCTCATCTATTATTAAATTTAGGTCAGGACCACATACACTTTGGCTTTATTGCTGGTTGCTGTTGTGTAACCTGAGCACATCTCAAGTGACCGTTTAGGATGTTTGTACTCACTGACAACTAAAGGAAAACCAGGAGGGACTTTGGTTTTCTCCAAACGGTTTCTCCAGAGACTCGTAGTATAAGCAACAGGACCAAACGCTTCCTGGCTGAGAGATTTTTATCTCTGCAGTTTAGCTGCATCTTTACTCTGCCAAGTTTTCAAACGGCTTTATGTTCGGAGCTGCCTAGTCCTGCTATGAGTGTCCGTTTCACAAACAAATTGTCCGCTGTGTAACTTACGGCATTCTTTCTGCTGAGGACTTCCAGGATGTTGTTTAGAAGCTCCAAACTGTTTCTCCTCTCGTCGTGAGGGCCATCAGCCATGCTGGCCAGTGCACCACTCAGCTCCCGCAGCATCATGGGTAACAACACGTCCCGGCATTCTGCGAGAACACAAGCGCAAACGTTCAATGACGATTTTGCAATAAGCCAACAACTTGTGCGACACAAGTTCTCTGTTACTGGAGACAGATGGCAAAGGAGAATATTTAAAGGCAGAAACACAAGGCTGCATCTAAGCTGATTTCTCTCAGCAAAACTTTTCAAATACACAAAGCCATCATTTACATTCATTGCTGCTGCACCTGCAGAGGAAGGTGAAACCATAGTGGCATGAATAATGATGCCACTGGACTCTGAAGAGGAACATCAAATCTACCTCCAGACTCCACAATGGAGCTGTATCAATCAAAAGTATTAATGGTTCAATTCATGTCACAGTGGACATGAATTGCTCCTTTGTCAAATCCAAAGTCAACACATTAATCTCAATTGTCTAACAGGGTTTTCTTTCCTTGTCTCTTGGATTAATAACAGTTTTCACTCCTTCAGAGCAGAGGCACCACTTTGTTACTGTGCTCCCTGTTTTACTGGTTTTACTGTTTAGAAAAGTAGAAACAAGTGAGCAAGTAAAACAACAATTCAATGATTTTCATTTGAAGAATTGTGTCGTTTTTTTTTTTAAATTACAAATTCAGTGCGAGAAGGTATTGTCCATCATTAGAGAACATGATTAGTAATACA
>NW_006800122.1:519883-561019 GCF_000485575.1 Poecilia formosa
GAACTTAACATTGCAAACCCCAAATAGCACATTTAATATATAATAACACAACTGAGTAAGATATGGCCATTATTGTAAATGTGTGACAAATTAAATGACATAATTTACACCCAATACTGTCATGTTTCTGAAATTCTACTTGCCAACAAAATGCATGGCTGCTTGGTCAATTTTTTTGTTAAAAGAATGTATTTCATTTGTTTTATTTACATTAAATTGTACGTTTCTCAGAAAACAAAATATAGACATTTTAACACAGAAAATTGCACTTCTCAGATTTATGCATATCTGAGGTCTGTTACCTTCTCATAATTTGGCTGATGTATTGATAGAACAGGTAATTTGTAAAAATGTGAAATTGGCCATTTACATCACATTAACAACATTTAGTGCAGAATGCTCTTCAATTACAGAGAAATAAAGTAATAATTAAAACATCTTTTCATATGGTAAAGTGTCTAGATTTGACGGTAACAAAGGGAAAAACAGATGCTTCAGTTTTTGTATAACAAATTAAATTTGGTACGCTGGGCTGGTTTTGCTGTTTATTTTTGTTCCATGATTTGTTTTAATTTACACGTGCAACCTTTATCCACAGCTATGACATAGATTTTAGATTTTGATCTTTTTTGCCTTTGTTTGTTAGAGATTCTTTTTTTTTTCCAAATGAAAAATAAATAATGTTTGCCTTCCAGATGAGAGTTGCAGTCAGATGAACAAATGCATCAAAGTATGGATTAAGAGTTCACAAAGTAACTTTATCAGTATTAACGCCTAAAAACTGAAGTATCATCATCAAAAAAAATCATGTGTTTTCAGCTCAGGCGTCACTTATGTTTAACAAGTTTAAAGTCTGAATTATGTTGAAAACATATTGCAAAAACTTTGAGCTTATAGTCTCCCAAAAGGTCTGAAAAAAGCTGCCCCATTTCCAGTAAGAGCTGCCTTCGTGCACTACAAGCTCACAGCAAACAAGAACCGCAGAGCTCGTTGCCAGTAGAAATGAGTGTAATGCTCCTTTAACAAGGCTATCCTTTTAATGTTTTTTGAAGTCAGCAGAACTAAAGCCCGTTACGAGCGAGTGTGAACGCAATCTGTCAGCAGAAAATATTTATTATCTGTTTACAAGTAGAAACGACATATATTCCCCAATGTGTTTATGAATAACTGATCCCTCTCACAGCCCTGACCCCTCCCCTGCATGTCTTCCTTCTCCATCTTTCTGCTACTTCACATCATCCACCCCATGCCTCTTTCTGCAGCCTTAGGTAGACAGAGACCATTAAAAGCTCATTTGGGCTCATGCTCATTAGGCCCATTATTAACTGAGCAAAAGCCTTCATTGCCTGCTGCTGGACCCTCAACGCAAACTAATCTCAGCAACACAAAGTCATAAAAGCGAATCGCTAAGGGATCAGAAAATAGATGACTGACTGAAGACCTCCAAGACCTCAGATGGAACACTTTTAAATAAGTCGAGCAGAGACAGAAAAAAAATCTGATGTGTATCATTTTAAAACAACATAAAGGCACAACTAAATAACTAGAACCGCGAGCAACCCAGCAAATCCACACCAAATCCACCACGCCCCTCTCCACAAACTCTGTACATTTTTCAATTTAGACTGAAAAAATGTCTATAAAGTCCACATAAAACATGAACATTTCCATATTCAATTAAAGCATTTGAAAAATAGTGTGTCTGTTTCAGCAAGATGAACAACTTGAACCATGTCACTCATTTCTATATGCAAAGGTGTTCCTCCTGGATGGGTAATTGTTGACAGCAGCTAATGCCTGAGATGCTACCAGCTGACTATTTACCTAGAAACCCTGCTAAATCTGGTTAATCCACCACGGCAGAAATTCATCTTTTGCCCTTCCAGATACAACACGGTGGGTTGTGCTTCATGCCACTGTTGTTTTGAGCTTAAGTATTAATCCGTCTGCCTTCAGGGGAGGATGTAACTCTGAATCTACGGACCTGCACGCTTTGTTCCACGGCGGCGAAAGTAAACCCGGCTTCACCTGTTTCAGTTACACTGACGTAACAATCAAACCCAGCTGTTACTTTTGGGGTGTTGTGATTAGAAGAGTGTGTGTGTGTGTGTGTGTGTGTGCGTGTGCGTGTGTGTGTGTAGGTGTGTGTGTGTGTGTGTGTGTGTGTATGAAGGCTGCAAACCAGGACCTCTAAATTTATACATTTTGTTCTTCAACATTTCAACTTGGCAAAAATTATTTGCAACAACTCATTTCGCAAACTTGAACGACAGATTGTTCAGCCGATTCAATTTCAATTTCTAGTTGAAATTTTATCTTATCACAATCAAACAAGAATGTGTGCTCCGGTAATAGAAAACAAACCGAGGGCAGTAGATACAACATGTGATTCCACTTTAAACTTTCAACAGATAGCTTGGATTGTATTTATGCTCTTCTTGCTCCTACTCTGGTCACGAAAAAGTCAGCTTTAATTTGTTGTGCGCTGACAAACTGCTGAAATGACTAATAAAATAAAAATAAAAAATAACAAAAATAAAAGATGTGGCACAACAAAAATGTAGTAGCAGTGTACAAGGACTGCAGTGACCCATTTCTCATAAAACCACTGATTTCAAAGGTGATTAGCATAACGTTGGTTAATATTTATGC
The DNA here is from genome assembly GCF_000485575.1 of Poecilia formosa. NCBI lineage: Eukaryota > Metazoa > Chordata > Actinopteri > Cyprinodontiformes > Poeciliidae > Poecilia > Poecilia formosa. The sequence goes on from NW_006800122.1 coordinate 522,536, forward strand.
TGTACAATCATGCAGCCCTCACCTGCAGCAGAAACATTTTGCACCACTGTAATTTCTCTGTCCACAATCAGCTCCACAAAGAAAAGCGTTTTGACAGAGCCTATGTAGAATGCAAGTACTTGCATTTTTCATCAATCTAACAAGCGACGTTAATAACACTGATGAAACAGCCAAAACTTGTGGTAAGCTTCTTTGAACAATCAAAAGTATTTCCTTTAGTCCGCATCTGCTTGCAGTTCTAAATGTCACAGAACCAATCATTTATAAATGCTCTTTTAGTTTACTTATGTCGGGCATCCTTATTTGAGAGATTTGAGAGTCAAGAGCATAAATAATATTTGAGAATCTTATTAAGGCTCCTGAAATTATAAATATGTAAACATTTACATATTATAACTAGCAAATAAAGATCTATTTCTGACTGAAACAAGAAATACTTACACACTATGCTTTCAACCACCAGCTATGGGATTATTTCCTTCACAAAGTGGGGATAAACATACTATGAATGTCAAGTATTTTTAAATGGTTTCTTGTCTAACTCAGGTGGTTTACAATATGTTGTAAAATATAACATATTGTAAAAACATCTGCCACTTCTTTTGGAAAGGCTGCACACTGTATCTCCTGATCCCATAAACTTAAGCTGTACTTGCACAGGCCCACAGGCTACTAATTTGTAATGGTGCAAAGATGCAAAAAAGAGAGATTTCCTAAGAGTCTTAACCTGCGTAGAAAGGGGCGATTAAAGGGAAGAACCAGGATATGAAAAAGATTAAACATTCCATAGACACAGGTAGAAAGAATCCATACTGTCCATGTATTTATTTTACGCGGCTAACTTATTCATTTCTACAACTGCAAAACTGCTGGTTCTGTCTATGTCTCATGCAGAACCGAGACATAGAAAATGCCTCATTTCTACAGATGGTGTTTTTCTCTGCTGTGACCGGGTGAGAAAATGGTCCCCACCCTCAAGGTGCAACAAATGAACATGCACACCATTTACCACTTCGGCCACAGATTCTGACATCAATCCTTCCATTTTCTATTCCTGCTCGATCTTAAAGGGTCACAGGCTCGTCAGTGCAAGTCAGCAGCAGGCAATGATGAAGACCCAGAGTTCACTCTGGACAGGATGCTAGTCCATCACAGGGTAACACAGACACACAAGATGAAAAATATGAACACACACACAACGCAGAGCTGTTTTGTGCAGTCAGTTCAACCCAACAATGCATTTTTTGCGTTGTAGTTTCTGGACTGGAATACCACACAAAAGATATGCACTTACATCCAAACTCCACCAATAAAGACAATGGAAAGGATCTAAACATATGGACCTTCTTATTGCAAGGCGACAGTGCGAACAATTAGAATGCACTGGAACCCAGCTTGACGGAGCACATTCTAATATCCACCTATTTTCTATACCAGTTCAAATCCCGCGCGGTTTCATGGGGGCTCTCCAGCGCCCAGTGGTCGAAAGGTGGGATACAATCTGGACAGGTCATATATTTGTCTAATTAAATATATTTATAAACTTTTTAAAGAAAGCGTTGTGCTCCGTCTCTAACTGAAGTGAATGTTGGTTAATTCACTAATGCATGCGCTTTGAAACATTCCAGCACTTCTACGTTCCTCTTGCCTGCGTGATTTACTTACATGTTGCAGGTCATTGCCTGTGGTGCAACAGCGCAATAAATCAATTCAGCCATGCTGTGGAAGAAAGCTTCGCCAACCTGCCCCGACAGATAAATGGAAATCAGGATCTTGCCTCAAACACAGGAATGAATTTTACTCGTTTCTGGCTTTCAATAAATTGTATCAGTGTGTTGTTTGTGGCAACACACCGGTGTGGATCTGCACAGATCACTGCACAATTAAGGGCATACACACAGGTGCGGATATGCAGGACAAAGCCTACACCAACAGAACCTTGTGGACTCATTTACATTCAAATCAAAATGTCTATTTTTTTTTTTTTTCCAACCTTAAGCCCAGATGGTGATTATTAATTCCAGCGTATTGTGCCCGGTCTGAATCACTCTGTCTGTGTCTGATGTGGATGCTTTGTTGCGATTTGATGTGTAAACGCTTGGATGTGTTTCTTGATGTGTGAACGCGCGGTTATGTGTTTGGGTTACCAAGTTTGAAACGGCAGACAGTCGCCGGCGTTGGCTTGTCGCCACACACAGAGAGGAGCTTTGATGGCTCAGGAGCCAGCTCATTGCTTCTCGCTTCCTTTTTTTTTTTTTTTTTTTTCACCTTTTTTTCTGCCAAACACAATAATCTATAGCACGCAATAATGAGACGCAATCTCAGTTTCTAAGAGGTATGTAAATCAGACTTTCCCTCCTCTGTCTCTCCATCCCTGTCTCATCCCTCCTTTGGCTGTCATTCTCTGCTGTCGGAAAGATAGAGTGATAGGGAAGATGATAATGAGGAGGTTCAGAGGCACGGCGACAAGTAAATCTTCTGAGTTGAAAGGGGGATGGGACCATGCCAAATGTCGTCTCGCCCTGCAATGACTAAATGTCTCTTTCATGTCACTGTGGGTGTTTCCTATCATCCATTCTCCCTCCATTTTTCATTTGTATTCCTCTCTCCTTTCTTACTTTTCCCCCTTGCACCGTCTTAAGGTGCCGCTCTGCATTTGAAGTCACACATTTCATCCGTTTGTGGACTTTGCTGACACTGACATGCATTATTTGTCAAAGGAAGAAAAGATGGCGTAGAATGTTAACGGAGGACATCATATTGTTTTGTGAAGGAACTGCCTAAAACTGCAAACAAGTCAATGACGTTAATACAAACTGGCAATGATGCTTTAAAGGACATTTTTTAACTGTATTTGCTGCTATGATGTTGATAAGACTAGGCAGACCAAACGGTGACAGCAGAATCGCATTCAATAGTGGCTTCAAAGGATGCTTTCTTGAATTAAACAGCTGTTCGTCATGACTCGCTGTCATGTTTTGCACATTATGCTGTTGCAAAGTTAGCGACAGAAAGGAGTGTGGTTCAGTAAACGAGAAGGCTCCGCGCTTGTTTTGTCACTTGTTTCTTTTACTATTCGTTTAGTCATTCATACAATACCTTGCAAAAAAATAAATAAAATAAAAAAATAATTGCCATTAAATCTTTTCACAGTTTGTCACTTGAGGACAACAAATGCAATGAGATGGCTAAACAAAACAATATGTACATTTTGCAAGTCCATACCTGTTAACTGTAAGAAAAGTGTGGAAAGTATGAATTCATGCATCTCCGGTCACCTTGAATCGGGACTTTTTACAACCACTGTGTGCTGAAACAAAGGCTGCAAGTATTTTAGGGACATTATAACTGCACCTTCTTTGAATTTCAGGACAATTCTTCTTCTTTTTTCTTTTCTTTTTTTTTTGCCTTTTTACTTTTGAAAATATCTCCAAACTGGTCAGCTTAGATCAATAACACCCGTCAAATCTGATTTAGATAAGTTGTTCATTTAGGTCATTTTAACACAATAATATTCTTTAAAGCAACTACTTGTAGACATAGACATTTTTTTTATGGTCTTGTCAGAAGGTGAACCTCTCCACTCAGCTCAGGTCTTTTGCTCCCTCTGACAGGTTTCCATCCATGATTGTTCTGTTTTCAGCTCCATCCATCTTCCCTTCAACATCCTGCTTTCCACTGAAGAGCAGCATCCCCTCAGCATTATCAACCCATCATTTTTGACTGTAATGATAGTGTGTTGGGCTGGTATGAAGTGATCATTTTGACTCCACATGGTGTTTTGCATTTAGCTGAAACGTTCAATTATGGTCTCGTGTGATTACTATTTTACACATTTTTTGAGTATCTTACGCAGCTTGTAGCAAACTGCACACACTTCTTCTGACTTTCTTCAACTTCTTATGACTTTGTTTTAAAGTTTTTCTGTAAAAGATCTGATTTTTTGAGGGAACAACTTGTTCTGTCAGCATATTCTGTGGATCTCTGCAGCTCCTCCATTTTTATTACGAGCCTCTGGCCTTTTTCTTTTCATTTATTTTTATTTTTTTTCCCAGCCTGGCCTGTTAGCTTAGGTCTGTAGTTGTGTTACGCTCTCTTTTCGGCTAATTAATGGGAGAGAGCTCCATAATATTTTCTAAGCTTGGGATATTGCTCAATATAATACAACAACGCTTTAACTTTTCCACAAATGACCTCTGACCTATCTGGTGTGTTTTGGGGTCTTTTAGATCTTGTTTGTTCACAGGCCTTCATAGAACAGCTTTCTTTGTATTAATACTTGAGAACTATATGTATTCTGTTGTGTGTCGCATGAAATCCCAATAAAATAAATGAAACAATTTAGTTGTACAATGTCAAAATGTAAAACAGTTTAATTATGGAGATTTTTTAGTTTTAATTTATTTTTTACCTGTTTTAGTGCAACTCCACCTTTTAATTGTTCAATCTCCTCGTTCAATCTATTAAATACCAACACTTTGATACCTTTTAATCTGTTAGCATAATTAGTTATTTTAACCTAGACCAAAGCGGGTTAGTAGTAGACGAATTCAATGTATCTAGCAAGTCAATGCCTTGGCAGATGAGTTGATTTATTCCACAACCAGAAAGCATTATGTCACAAAGCTGCTGGCTCTAGCTAAGCCTGTATCTGATCTTTCTTATCAAATCCAGCTTTGTGTGTGTTCTGATTGAATAACAGGGCAAGGCACTTATGCTGAAGCCCTAAATCTCTGCTCATGATATATTAGCGAAGTAGATCCAGTTTGTCTGTCATTGCTGCTGTTGGACAATAAGTGAGCATCCAATGGGACGTTTGGCTTTTAGCACTCTCTGTAACAATGCGCTCCTCTAAGCTGGGAAATTGATCTAAGACGGCTTCAGACCAAAACGGGAGCTCTGCGTAACTTTGCCTCCCATCTGTGTGTAACATTGACACATTTGCACATCTGTACCACATGAATTATATTCCCACGTCATGTCCCTCTGCTGTCCTTGTCTGCATTCAGTTTCCACTGAAATCGCCCCACAGGCTCAGGCAACGGGAATATAAATGAGACGGAAGGAAGGTGTGAGGCAGAGGCATTTCCCAAAATGATTAAACTCCCTTCACTTTACTCCATTAGTCTCATCCATCCCTCGTTTTGTCCGATCACATCCTCCCAAACTGAGGGCTCTACAGAGATTGAATGACAGCCACTACCTCTTCCACTCTCATTAACCTTCTAAGCCCATCAAGCCAAAGCTCCACAATAAGTGCAGCTATTTTGGGTCGGCTTGAGCAACATTTTAAAATCACATGCAGCAGATGGCTCGACTGCTGTCAAACCACGGCATAAGACTTTTACAAATACGTCACTACTTGAACGTCATTTACGTTTATGGCCCTCTGGAGAATTCGCCATCACTCTTGATGCGCGTCTGTGCATAGCCTGAACCTTGCAGTGATACAGCAAATGCTAATATGTTGTCATTCTGCATTTACTACAAAAATAGGGAAGGGGAAAGAATGGAATGTCAACTAAATACAAGTCGGCTCATAAGCAGGAAAATGTGACAGAGCAGAGAGAAGTAATTTGCGACAGCCTGCAGGGACTGTAATTTGACGTCTGTGTTATGATTCCAGCTCTGATTTCGACTTACAAATGCACCATGATGCACAGAAGAGCTCTCTGGCGAACAAGCAACCTGTTACATACGCTCCTGCCCACACGCTCACTGCTGCAGTTCAGAAGACAGATTTGAAATTACAGCTCAAGCTGCTGCGTTGATATGGCAAGTGCTAGAAATACATCACAGTAATTGCAAGACTCTTGAGGTGCCTTGCGTACACTTGCTAAGGTATAAGCTCAACCTTTATATGTAGCATATCACAACCATAATGTCCCTTGATAAAAAGTGAGCATTGAAGATTTATGTTTTTGTAGGCAGAACACACAAAGTTGCGAGGTTATTTTTGCACTTGTAGCTGTTTTAGAGCAAACAAGTAGGCCTACGGTGACATATCAATATTGCTGATAGAGAAACTAGGCACAACTGTGAACTGTGAACACTCAGCGATGATTAAATCCTGAAAAATAATAACTCTACAGTGCATCATTCACCCATATTCATCAAACACTTGTACACCTCTACTAAGTAATTAAATCAGGGGAAATACACATGCTGGTGTCAACAGTGTTCTGTGACGTGTGGCAGTAGAACAAAAGTAATTCAAGTAATGACTCTGCTGCCTTTTATACTAATTGATAAAAGATTAAAAAAAAATAAAAAATAATAATAATAAATAATAATGCAGCCAGGATCTAATTTTTCAGCAATGCGAGTTATTTTTTGCGTTAGTTTGACATTATCATGATTCCCAAACGTGTTCATATCTCTTCAAATATTCCACTCATTCTGGAGGAAGTTGGAATCAAACATTTTGATCTTTCCAACACACACACAACCTAATCGTTAGTTATGGCATGTCTATCGGTTTTGCACATACAGACTGAAATACTTACCGTTTTTTTATATGTTAATGTCATTTAGACCTAATAGGACACTATTAAGTTTAAATGACATTGACATATAAATGACATTTATATGTCAATGTCATTTAGACCTAAGAGGACACTTCAAGTAGTGCTGTAAATTTTAAATTGTCTGTAGCTTGGGGGCATTTTAAAGATATGACTATGCCTTGACTATGTTTGGAGTTGCTCTACTGCCAGAAGACCTTTGACCCCAGTCTCATGTCTTCAGTGTTCTCTAACAGGGTTTAACCTGCAATTGTCCCTTAGTTTGCTCTGTATATCTATGCCAACAGCATGATGCTGCCACTATCATGGAGAGCGATGGAGTACTGTGTTCAGGGAGAAATGAGTATCAATTTTTTTACCAAACTTTATATGAGTTTCTCTCATCTTGCCATTCATCTATTAAAGCCAGATTCGTGAAGCACATAACTACTTGTCCCGTTGACAGATCTTCCCACTGGGGCTGTGGACCTGCAGCTCGATGAAAGTATCGATTGGCTGTTTAACTACTTATCTGACACTCTTACTCACCTAACTCAAACTGTCAATTTTCAGATTATTATTTGAAAAAAACAAAACAAAACAAAATAAAACAATGTAACCAATTTAAAGTCAGACACTGCCTTGTTTTTCTCTGTCAAAAAATATTATATCATACGCTGAAGGTGTAAGGAGGCAAAACATGCGACAGGTCAAATTGTGTGAATATCTTTAAGCCTCTCTCTGTCTTACTTTATGTTCAGTTTGTTTTCAACTGCTCATGTTTATACAACAAGGCAGATTGTAGTAGAAAAAAAAAGACTGCGTGGACTGAATTTGACTCACTTTGTTCAGCGGAAAGGCTAAAAAAAACAACAACTGACTCATCCTTTGCATTTACTTCATGTCCTCTTTGATCTCTCGTTCTTTTTTTTTCACTTCATCAGAGTTGATGCTCTCAATCTGTCTCGGTGATTGCCTGATGAAATGATAATTTGCCCGAATTGAGCCATAATGCGCCTTGTGAATTTAATTTGGTCTCAAAGCCAGATTAACCCACATGACAGGATGCACATGTCTGTCGGCGCATGTGGACTGGCATGAGCATGTACATATTGAGCATGTCTGTGTGGAGATACACTATGTGCTTGCCAAGACTTTTAATCCCTGGAGCGTGTGCTGAATAAGTCCAATGAGCATTTCTGAGTGAGTGTGGGGCAAAGAGTCTAAATCTCTTCAAATACTGCCCCCGGATAAAACCGGTCATAATAAAGTCAAGCACAGGAGCAAATAACATTAATAAGATGGACAGAGGTATCAATATTTAAAACTGGAATTAAAGGGGGGAAATTGACTCATTCATGAATCCATATAGACATAAAAAAATACTCTTGAACTTAACTACTAAGAAAAAAAAACAAGGAATGTCATATATAATTTTAAGATAATGCTACATATGTTATTCAGGGAGCTACACTACTCTGACTTTCACAGATGTCTAATCAGATCCACTCTTGTTCAGAATGCGTTTTATTTCCACACTTCACCTCTCACGAAACCTGCCGTTTGTTTGAGATTTTGCAAAAAGAACCGTGCAAGTTAGTTGGCAGGAAATGACACGCATAGAGAGAAAACACCTCTTGAACTTGTGCAGTAGCAGCACACAAGCGCAGGAAAAACAAACTTGTGCTGCTGAGTCAAATCTGAAGCAGCAACCGTTCCCCACTCAACACAGCATCCCCTTCCGCAGCGAGGGGAGTCAGTGGATTCGATATTTTTCCCTGAAGAGTGAGCTTGGCAGGTCTATTTGGACAGACAGGTGGGGATATTAAATATGCATTACTGTGCAGTGATAGGACACCAGGCCATTAGCTATTATAAATATGTAATTTAAGTCTGCTGCATACATTCTGTCTGCTGAACGAAGGGTCTGTGACTATACAAGCCCGCTGATTAGCATCCCAACACTAAAATGCATCTCAATTAGACTGAGTGTCAGCCCTCATTTGGGAAAGCTGGGACTGAAATGGAAAAAGCAGATAGATACAAAAAAAATGAAATTAGAGTAATGCACAAAAAAAAAAAATGCAGGAAAGGCGACATGATATCAGCTGCTACCAACCGGCAAATTCCAGTCATGCCAATAGTTTTTATTTAGCCTGTTTTGAATGAAATATAATGAAATTGCACAAAAAACAGTTCGATCTACATCACAAATTAATTGATTTCAACTCATGAAACCTAAAATGTAACGTGTTGTGGTAAAAATGCACAGTTGGAGCCACACATTGTCATAAAGTAAATAAAAAAATGCAACAATTTTACCAGTATGTAATAATTTGCTTTTGTTAAATCCCAGAATAACATATAAAAACATTTTCTGAGATTTTTAAAAATAATTATGGTACTTTTAAGTGTATATGACTTGGTATATATCTGTGTCATAAACATTGTTGATACATTAGCTAGGACTGTTTTTAATTTCAGACATTTCTGTCACTCGTGTACATCACATTTACAGTTAAAACCAGGGTTTTTTTATGTCTAAAAGACTCACCATCACTAAATCAGACTAATTATTTCTCATTCTAGCTCAGCTTACACTCATAAAATGAGAGTATTTATGAGATTTAGAAAAGGTATGCGAAGGCTCTATCATATTTATCACATTAGAACCTATTCAAAACTCAAAGTTTAAATGGTATTTCTAGCTGAAAGTATGAACTTACAACTAAAACGCCTTTCTTTTTTTCTCGTTGCATTATGTTTCTTGTATCCTTTATTTCTTTTTGATTAATCTGTAATCTACCTCTCACATTTTGCTCATCTGCCTGGCCCACTGGCTCTCCATTCCTCATTTTGTTTTGTTGTTCTGCAAATCCATTTACCCCACCCTTCCCTTCACTGCTTTATCACATCTAATCTGTCGTTCACCAGGTTTTGCTTGAATATTAACAAGCATTGCAGTATCTGAACAGATACTGTGTCGGAGATACTTTAATATCTGCTAGCCGAGATTGATGTGCTCTTTGATAGCTTCATGGACAGTTTGATGCAGATTTTTGTTTTCCTTGTTCTGTATATCCTTTCTCTGCCTTTTTCTTTCTCCCTCTGTTTTCAGTGACAGAGTATAAGTCAGAGCATTTTGTCAGCAAGCCAGAGGGCTGCACCCCTGGGGAATCAATCATCTGAGCCACGATCAATACCAAAGAACCATATTCTGGGCCCATGTTAGCTACAAATTTGGGTTGCAGCGACAGTCTAGCAAAAATCCTCAGTGCAGCTGCACCTTAACCACCACTGCGAAAACAATGAGATGCAGTCATGGACAAAGCAAGAACAGCTAATCAGATTTTCTATGAATCCGTCTTGCACAGGCCAGGTTCTGTTTGAAGCCACGTCTGGCGACCGCAACCCTTTAGAGTCTACAAAAGAAGTCAAATTATCGTTCCAATTATTGTGTACACAAACATCACAGCATTTGATCAATCCCATCCATCATTATTTGGACCTCAGTGGGGAAAACAACAATTTATCAGCTCGGTACAAGAAAATTAAATGGCTTTAACAGGTCTAAAAGGAGGCTGTGAGGGAGAGGAGGGAATCACTGATGCATGGCAGGCTTTAAAGGTTTGGAATCAATGAGAAAAAATCTCTTGTAAATGTGTTAAAATAAGGTAGTTGTAGTCTAAAATCAGACAGGTTTAGAAAAGTCGAAACGAAAGGCTCTGGAAACACGTCCTACCCTGTGTTTTTTTTTTTAGTTTTTTTAACAATCAATAGATGATACACCTCCCTTAACAGAGAGATAGATTAGATTGATATTCTATTAACACATGTGTATTAGAATGGTCCACGTTTCAAAAGTCCACACAGGAGTTTAGAATCGATACAACATGAAGAAATCGTTCCGTTAGAAGCCACTGATGCCTTTTAAATCTCTGCTCAGGTCTGTTATTTTTAACCTCCAGACAGGTTAATCACAGGTAGAGACATTTACCATCAGTCGAAGGTCAACATTAACAGTGCCACTTGGACTGATTGTAATAAGATGGCATCTAACTGGGCCCGTTGCTCTGATTGTGATACGGCTGTGGGTGAACCTTATAGGCCTAAACTCGTATGTTAGAATATAAACATCCAACATCTGTGGTCTGGATGTAAAAACTGATTGTGAGGAAGGACGGGTTTAGGTTGGTTTAACTGTAACTGTCGGTGGAGAAAATATGACTTAAATAAATTGAACTGCAATAAAAATATATGGATTTAGATGGTTAATGTTGATGCAGTGAAAATTGGGAGAATTAAAAAAAAAAAAAAAGATAGTTCAGATTTCTTTCCAGCAAAATAAACATGCATGTCGCTATAGTAATAAAATATATATTTATTATGCTATCTTTCTATTTTAGGGCTTCATGGTTTCTGGTTTTTGTTCGAGATCTCTCAAGACTAAAGCATCTAAAACAGATGTTTTAGGTAATGTTGGGGTTTAATTTCAAAGGGGCAGGAATTTGGTTCAAATGTCCCCTAGGTTTCTTATTAAATCAGAAAGAAAAAATTCATTAAAGCACAGTCAGTCGGCTCATTTATGACACGTAAATGGTTCAAGGTAAGAATTGCTGGTTCAAGGTAAGAATTGCTTTGACACATTTTGCTATTATGAAAAATTAAAGACCTGATTTAACCCGTCAAAAACTGATCAGAGTCAATCCGAGGAAAACGCTGTGATCAGCTTCCAGAGTATTTACATCTAATATCAAGAGCACAAAACAGCAGCAATCCTTAATAACCAAACATATGAAACACATATAAGTCAACATGAAAATCTGGATGTGAGGGGAATTTAAATGAGCAATTGTTTATCACAGAGAAGTTAAATATTTAACCTGATTATAATGAGGATTAAATCTGCTCGTCTAAGTATCCTAGAGTTGAACATGAGTCCATTTCTCTGTCTAAAGCGCAGATGAATTTGGGTCATGCAAGCCATAAAGCAATACTGTACGAAAAGTATGGCTCAATTTTGAGCTATGAATTAGCTCAAAGTGCTCATCCTCCTTTACGTACGATGCTTGACTGAGTAGTCCCCCAATAAAATGGAACATTAAGCCTTCAGAATAACCACGATGAAGACGTTGTTTCAGAATTAAAAACATTTTTACTGGCCATAAAGCGGAGCAGGGACACTTCTGAACTGCTCTGTTGGAAATAATGATAACGTTTCACAGACCTTTTCTTGTAATTTCATAAATAATGCCACGAGGAATAAACAGATTTCCTGGGAATTTAAATCAGAATCAGCTAACATTTTTCTGACATGAAGCAAGTTTGTGTCTGGTTCTCCACGCAGGATCAGGCCTGCTGTCGTTTAACGACGAGCTGCTCAGGCGACAACAACCCGAAACAACGAGACGCACCTTGTTTCTGGAAGAGCTGGCTGCTGACGATTTCAGTCATGGAGGAAACCTTCTGTTTCTGGAGCTTTTCAGGTGGGATGCAGGAGTAAAAGTCGTGCAGCAGTTTGCTGAGGGAAGAAAGCAACGGATGACAGGAGAATTAATTACATGTGGAAACAGCAACACATGTTTGTTTTCCTGGAAATATCTGGTGCAAACAATTCGCATTTGTTTCATCGCATTTCATTTTTGTCTAAGTAGTCTGGCCACACTTTGCCCATGTTCAAAGCTAAGATCAGCATTTTAATCACCTTGTTAATATTTCCAGCTTCAGTCATCTGACCTGAAAGGTTAAAAAAACACGAACCCACTTAAAGGAAACACTTGTAGAACATAGAAAACACGAACCAGAACCACGAGGCGAGCGGCGTTTGCCGCATAAAAACAAATGAGCCGGAGCGTGCGTGCTCATTAATGAAGCCAACGCCTCTTATTCAATTTCTCAATAATTAAACAAGTTAAGCAGCCTGGTTGGTCGCCGTGACGCTACTTGGAAAAGACTGAACACTCAGACCACAGCAAAACGTCTGTCGCTTCTCTTTCTCTCCGTTTTTCCCCCGTTCCTCTCATCTTTTGCCAGCCGACATGGCATAACTTTTATTAACAGTGTGAAATAATAAAACACACACCCTTCGTGACAGAAAGGTTTGTGTGCTGTTATGATGTGCGTAAGCCGATGTGGGCACATGCTGAGGCACAGACGGCCATCTGAGACTTATCAGGCCCACTAATAATCTGAGCCGAATCTAATTAAAATCTGAAATGCCAAGCAAAGGACAATAAAACACGGGCACAGATGACAAAATATGTGCAAGCAGCACGACACGGATCAGACTGCAGCTAAGTTTACAACGTGCAGGATCTATAGAGGATATAAGAACGCTTTGATGTCCACCTCCTGCACTGTGACTGTAATTCAAACAGTTTGCTTGCGGAAAATGCTTGAGGGCAAATCTTATCAAAAATGCAGCGGGGACCTTACTTTCAAGTTCAGATGGCTCTGATAGGTTTGTGAATGAGAGCGTAAGGAAGTAAGAAAGAAAAAAAAAAAGAAAAGAGGATTTATGTACAGAAGAAGGAAAGGGAAAAATGAATGACAGAATATAAGGACGGATGTCCCGACTTTCAACTTTACACCTCGGTATCTTTGAAATATTGTGTACGGCTGTGAGTCAGGTGGTAAAAATAAAAATACTGAAGCTATAAGAGATAAACAGGTGGCTGCAGATAATGCACAACCAATAAAAAGGACACACACAGGTCAGAGAAAGGTGAAATGAGGAAATTAGAAGGACAAAAAGCTTCAAAATGCTACGCAGATAGTTCTGAAAACAACAGTTAATATCTTATTTCTGCAACGTAAAAAGGTCATCCCGAGAAAATGGATCTATTAGTTGTTGCGCCGCCACAGGATGAAGGAAGAGATGCTTAAAAAATATGAAGCTGAAAACAGCATAAGAAGTGAAGGGGAGATGGGCAAACATGTCATTTTGTGGATAAAAAGTACAATAAATGTTTGATTTTGGCTCAAGGAGAGGTCAAGTGAGGCCACTCCAAGTCATCCAGCTTTTTACGAGACAAAAGAAAAATAAAAGTGTAAAGTTGCAAAGGCCACTCGGAAAGGGCAGCACAGCAGTTGAGAGTGTCTGTCCTTGTTTCTGCATCAGTTTGATGAGATTTATATCTCCTGGTTAAAAGGGGTAAAGCTTAAGCACTGAGAGGTGTGTGGGTGAATGAGGCGAGCAGAGGTCAGTGAACAGAACAAAGAGAAATCTAACAGCTCTCACGCGTCCCATTCGTCTGCACACCTCAACGACACTTGTACGTTTTTTTTTTTTTTTTGCTTTTTGTCTTGCTCACCTGAGGAGTTTTGCGTCGAAAACTTTCTCGACGTCATGCAGTACTGTTGGCAGGTACTTCAGAGCGGCAACCTGATGACACACACGTACCAAAACACGTTAGAATCACTGGTTTGCCCCCTGCGGAAGGTGACTTTGTCATCAAACAGGCTCGTTTCGCATTTAAAAATGGATCCATCTCATTTCCCCGCCACGCTGCTTTGTGCCTGGATCTGTTTCAATATCTTGATGCAAGTAGTCAGAAGGGGAACGACTTGAAGCATTTGAGCACCGATGTTGTCAAACTCAGAAAAGACCAGGAGGGGGGCGGGGGGAAGAAAAGATGACACAATGACAGACAGGAAACGCAGCAAAAGTGAAGGAGACAGAAAAGTTTGAAGACGTGTAATTACCCTGAGCAGGAGCGTGGTGGTGTAGTCGGTTCTCATCAAGTTATTGATGGACTCAAAAAGCCTCCTCAGCGAGTCCTCAAACTCAGCCTGCTCCTTCCCCTCGTAGAGCCTGAGAAGACAGGAGAGAGTGTATGGAAATGCAAAAAAGAAAAAAAAAGTCTTCCACGAAAACCTTGATAAAACATTATCTGTCACAAGGGGAGAGGGCACGGTAGATAGCCAGAAGAGTTAGAGTACCAACCTTTTTTAAAAGGCAAGGATAAGGCAAAACAACAGGTGTGCTAAATATTTATTGAAGCTGAATCTGGAAGGAAAGACAAACATACAGAGAAAATAGAAGGAGCCTTATCTGTATTCTAACGCCACAAATGTACGCTCACAGAAGACTTCCCAAATTCTTTGCTTCTTCTATAAAGTGTAAATTATTTCACCATGTTGGCTTTTATTCTGTAACCTAAATTGAATCCAGATGGTGATAACAATCAGCGGAGCCAGAGCTACCTCGATAACGACGGCAATCAGGCGCTGAAATCACACCTAAAGTCTTGAGTTTGGGTGCAAAGACAATATTGGAGTCAGACCGCCTGGGTAATTATACAGCAAAGCAACACGTGTAATTCGGCGCGTTACATAATACACAACGGGGAGGCACGAACGCTATTATGCTAACAAGACATTATGCTGCCAAGGTAAAAGGTAAATATTTATAGGCACCGACCGCTGCGTTGACAACAACCATTAACGTAAGAAACTGGGTTATCTTTGTCGCTGCCATTTACAATCTGCTTAAAGAGCCATTCCGGTCATGATCTATTAAATTTCTCCTCCACCAACTCTTAGCAAGTCTTACTCTAATCTATCTCTCCATCCCTCCTGCTCCTCACTCTCTTTGTGTGACTCAGTTGTGCTACGCATTTGTTAATTATAATTGTGAGAGCTGGAGGGATGGATTAGTGGCTCACAGTGAATTTTGCATGTGGGGGGCGGGGGGGAGTGAGATTAAGCAGTAATGCACAGAGGTATTATCACTGGGCTCTTTGCAGAATATAGTTATGATTACAGAAGCATTGTCCTGTTTAATCCATGAACTCTATCTGTGTTTAACGGGGTGCTTAGAGAGATATCCGGTTGTATCAGGGTCAGTGTTTGTGTTATCGCACTCGGCTGTGGACTAACACCACGCGCGTTCACTGTCAGCTAAAAGCGGCTGCGTCTTGGAGAAAATAACCTTTGTCTAATTAAAAATATGCTTGTGGAAGCACGAAAATCCAAAAAAGGAACAAGGTGACTGTCAGGTTCGATTTGGTGAATTAACACCCGGCGCATTTGGTCTCGAAATGCACATCTCTGATATAAACACAAAAGAGTGATGACCTACATGACTGAAAACAGTATTCCTACATGTCTGTGGGAAGGAAAGAAGGGATGAATGAAGGAAGGAAAAATGGACAGATAGACAGGCAGACAAATGTGGAAAACAAATGAATAGACAGATAATGGAGGGGCGATGGGACAACACAGGTGGACTGATATATGGATAAAGCCTGAGGCAGTTTTTTCTATGAGCCAACAGGGCAGTTGCCCAGGGCGGCATTAGCAAGGGGAATAAAACAAGTGACTGATCTTCTAGTTGCACCATGAACAAGTTTTCTTCGCTTTTATGTGTGAGCAGTTATAACAAATGACTAACTAATGACTAGTTTGTTGATGATGAAGCTTTACATATAGTCTATATAGTTACTAGAAAATAAAACAAAACATAGAATAAATAAAATAAAAGCACAGAAAGTAAATAGAACCAATCAATCCAAAATAATGGTTGATAAATGCAAAGAAATAAAACAGCCTGACCTCTGTAATAATGTATACATGCCTAAAACTGCATGTAAGTCACACAGGGACATCCTGAATTCAAAGCACTCAAAAAATAAGTTCATCTTTGCATTTTGTCCTTTTTATGTGAATGATATTTTCACATTTCACCAATAATAAAAAGATCAAGAGGCAGTCGGAGTTTTCTGTTACTCATTATGTTTACAAAAATCTTCTCCATTTCTACTGTCTCTAGGTAAACAGGGTTTACTAAAATAACTAAACATACTAAAACAGAAATGATTAGTTGTTTCTTTTGGACTGAATATTATGTTAAAAGACAGCACATCAGCAAATCAACAGATTCAAATCTGCTGAAAAACAAAGCCTCCCTACCACAACTGCAAACCTACCTGCCTCACATATATGCAGAAACAGAATTGCAAATATCACTGACTAATATTCCCTCTGCAGTTCGCAATCATAACACCCTTTGTCATAACTAGGCAAGGCAGACCTATCGATTTAAACTAAAGTGTTTGCACTTATTACATGATGCGGCTCTGGAAGCTCTCCCAGCACAGAGAGCATCTCCCCTGGCAGGGCGTTTGTTTTCTGGCTGCAGTCCTGCACTGAGATTAGCTTTCATTTGGTTGCTGCACTTCATCATCAATGCTTATTAGCAACATTAGTGCTGTTATCAGCAGCATCTTGTCTCAGAGCTGTCAAACGCAATTACCTGAACAACGACAGGTCACAAAGTGCTCTGTAAATTCAATAATTTGTATTTTATTTTTTTTTAATTCTTGATAATAGAAGAACAAAACCGACAGAAAAACGAAGAACCTACTGGGAGTAGAGCATCCGTGATCGAACAATGAACTTAAAGATGTACTCGAGGGCTTTGAGGGTTCGCAGTATGGGCTCGCATTGTTCTCCACGGCTAGACACATCCAGGTACCGCTTCAACACTGACATCAGCTTTCTGTGTGAGAATAAAGGAGGCAGAGAAGCACAGACATAAATCAAAACAACTCCCTCTTTTCTTTTTAAATTCATTTCCTTTATGTTCTGAGGTTTGAAAAGCTAACCACCAGCTAATTTTTTTTTCTTTTCTTATCCACAAAGCAGAGAGACGAAACGAAAAAAGAGAAACAGACAAACTGGGAGGGTGGTGGTTTTGACATAAAACCCAAAAAGTTATCCGTATATTCACAGATGTACCTGTCAGACTTAGACATTTTTATTTGAGCTCAGAGGCATTGTGGGGGGGAAAAAAAAAGAAATCTCTCCAACAAATGTACGCCCTACAGGCGTCTTTAGTCTCAGATAGAAATACTTCAGTGTTTCCGAGCAGCAGGCGAGAGGTGTGGGAGGCACAGAGTTTATGACCTCCTAAAGCTCCCCAGCAAACACCCCTCCTGAGACGTCTCAATGGCATGAAATGCAAACATATATCTGCAGTGGGAGTGGAAAAGGTCAAGATTTTTGTCTGTCAAGCTCCATTTTCAAGAAATTGAAAAGGGAATCACCTCCAAACCAGTTCACAACTCCTTCATCCTTTTAAACAACAAGACTCTATTAGAATAATAAACTGTGACTTAAGCACGCCGCCATCATGATGGCCCTAAAAGATGGGCTCAAAATAATACCATTTACTGTTGTTTACATACATCTGGCTTAAGAAGCAGTGCAAGAGGATTTCTTCGGGGGTTTTTTAGAGCAGTTTAAAATGTGGTGTGAGGGAGTTAAAGACTTTTACATAACAGCCTCTCAGCTGACAGGCAATAAACTGCGATGACCTTTTTTAAACAGGGTGAACACAGTACACAAGTAGGGGAATCGTTGCGTTTTGATGCCAGCAGACGGATATTCAAATGGGGTAGAGACAAGAAATACGTGCCATGAGGAAGACGAGGGAAAAAGCAGTGGGGAAGCCAGGTGTAAAAACGGAAACAAGAACTAGGAAGGCAGGAATTAGACACATTCATATATTTTTTTGATTTTTTGTTTTGTTTTGTTTTTTTTGTCTAAGGTTGTTTTCTTTAAGCAGACTTCAGTGGAAGCTTTCCAGGCTACACTACAGTGAGATTCTGAAGGACTTCTGTAGGTTTTGTCATTCTTCTCTGGGTTTTTGTTTTCACAAGATGATCCCAAAGAGCTAAAGTCATGTTAATGTCTGGGTCGAAAGAAGCCAGGCTGACGTTGGCATTTTATTTATTTTTTTCTTGTTTGTTTTGTTGTGGGTTTTTTTGTTGTTGTTGTTGATGATAATGTATTTAGTGGGTTTTTTTATTCTATCATGACAAACAGATTCATTTTACTCAAAAAAAATAATAATGAGAATGTCCAATGGGTCTTAACTGTGATAAAAACATCAGCAGCAATCATTAATAAATGATTTTAGTTTGACAAAAAAAAACTAAATTCAAGGGATAATGCAGCTTCTAAAACACCCACCACAACAGACATTTTCCCTTGAACACAGAAATACATCAATCCAACATTTGCTGCTACATTTTAAACAGTCAACACCTAAAAATCAATGTGAATGTTATAGAACGGTTAGATTTGACCTTTCCGAGTATTTTGTTACTGTGAAGAATAAATCCACTTTATTCTGTTTGGTTCATCTTATAACTGTGAAAGGTTAAAAAGCAATGGATGGACACAAACTGTTCTTTATCTTTAGTGAACAAAAATCAGCACAACTGGAGAGTTATCTAATTAAATACTAATTTCTGTTGTTTTTTTTTAGCATACATATAATAGAAATGCACGTTTTGTTGATCAAAATTATTAACAAAACAATAAAGTATTCTGTTCATTATGCCAGACCCTAATCCAACAATCTTTTGAAACATTTATCAAAAGCAGCAAACACAATGAGAGATGCATTCATGGAATAATGAGCATAAAGAAATTATTCATTTTTAATCAATTACTTCCAGGCCAGCAGGGAGCAGCTAGAGAAATGAAAATTGACGGAAGAAATGTAAATTTGCTCACAGATTGCTCCGGATCTTTTATTCACTTGTTTGTTTGGCTTTAGATTTGTTTGCCTTTGTTCTTTTACTTATATTAATAGATATTCAAGAGTAAATACAAGTATGTTTAATGATACACTTCATTTTTATTTTTACTTACGTGACTACTAACTCTCAAGGTAAGCTGTTTCAGAGCAGGGAGAACACTGAAGTTGTGACCAAAATGTTAATATGTATTTTAGTCAATCACAAATGCATTCACTAAACTTATTTGCCCTGTGCTCTGACCTATCTGTACAATCAGTATTATATAAACAGTAAAGATTCCTAAAAGGCTGCTGCTTTATAACAGACTGGTAGAGGCATGTCTGCAAACAAAAAGCACACCAACTGTTTCAGCTAACACACAAGAGGCTCAAAAATAACCTACTTGTAGGCCAGCGTGGCGCTGAAATGCTGCTTTATGTAGGCTTCCAGAACTGTGTTAAAATGCTGGAACTTTCTGTCAGCGATCAGACCGATGATATAAATCTGCCAAGGCAAAAGAATATGCAACATAGAGGAAGAGTTAGTGACATGTTTACATACAGTAGCAGCATACACTTTTTACAAGCCAGATAAGAGTTATCTGACAAACACGACTGTTTGAAAAAGATGGGCACATAGATACGTTAAGACTCCAAACAAGCTGTCAGGGAGTCCTGCCGTTTGAGTCGACACACGCCGCACAGTCAGAGTCATACCTGGCAAAGTGTGCACCCTTCAAGGAGACAACCCCACAAACTCACCAAGGCGTCAAACACAAGGATGTCGTAGTCGTCGTTCTGAGAGTGCTCCATCATGATGTTGAACAAGGCATCGAGAGTGTCCTGCAGAAACTGCATGCAAACGAAACAAGAGCCGGTGGGAAAACACGCCCCACGCCGGTGTACACACTCATGCAGAGACATGTCGGGTTTTCTTAATTTTTCATAGCACTGACCTTGACCACCTCCTCGCCATCAATGATTTTGAGTTTCTCCAGGTTTTCTTTCAGGTTGTCAGGCCTGGTTCTCCATTTGAGCAGCCCCAATAGACCCACTGAAATCACAAACAGAATATTTTCAGGTCAGATGTATTTCCCGTATGAAGGCAGCTGCATATACAGTCTTGCTGATAGTGCTGCACAAACCTTAAAACAATCAAAAGGCATTTTCCCAACTCGCTGGGAAACTTTTCCAGGCGACTTTGTTGCTCGGCTAAATCGGCTAACAATGTCTAATGGTTTTATTACTGTTTATTCAATGTTACATGACTCTGTGTTTCTGTTTTTAATTATGTAAAGCGCTTTGAAATGCCTTGCTGCTGAAATGTGCTATACAAATAAAATTTGATTGATTGACTGATTTCCCCTTGAAAAACAGAAGTCGACTCGACAATCAATGAAATCAGCAGTTTGCTTCTTTTCACTTTATCGCACGTAGATATTATCTTTTTTTCTTTTGTTTAAAGCGGTATACAGGATGTACATGAAGACAGATGCGATGGTTTAATTTTACATCAGCCCACCCCTTGCAGCTATAACAACCTAGGGAGACTTTCCACAAGATTAAATGCTGTGTTTGTGGCAATTTCAACCTTTCTTCCTGAATACAAGGTCGGTGAACGGTTGGAACAGGAAGAGAGCATCTCCCACCTGTTTCCACAAAGAAACAGGCGTCCAAAATGCCTCGGTATGCTGAAGGATCACTGGAGCTAAGGTCGTGATGCAACTCCAAAATTCACACTGATACAATGCAGTTAGACAGATAATGTTCCCGTGACAACTGCAGGAAATGCAGGTTCGTCCATCGGACTGAAAGCCCGAAAGGCATGATTTGTTGCTTCAGAGAACACGTCTCCAACGCTTTGAGGCCAGTAACTTTTACACCAGTGGTTCCCTGGCCCTCAAGAACCCCCGACTAACTGCAGAGTACCTTTTACTGCCAATACTTCTGGTAATAAATGGTAAAAAAAAAAATACAAGATGCACACTGCGATACACTTTATTATACTCATAAGCAATGCTAACATCCTTTGTACCTTTACCTTTAGTGAGAGACTCCCAACATAGTGTTTGCTTGTGTTGGTCAGCAGATATAATATCTAAAATCATTCCAGTAGTTTTTTAAAAAAAAACTTTGTCTATTGTAAATATAGAAAAAGTTGGAAATATGGAAAAGTTAAGGTCATATTAGCTCAACAAATTCTTCTAGAATTTGAACCTGCAATGAGGTGAATAACTTTCTGTTAATTGCACGAGTTTTTGTTTTTTTTTTCAATTACTGTACGCCAATCATCTTGTATTTAATCAGCAAACATTCTGCTTCATACAATATGTCTCTGTCTGTGTTTACACCTGAGCGTCCAAATCCCATTTTTCAGTCATTAAATATGTTACAGTGTTTGACATGGGACAGATTTCTCTGTCTGCTCCTTCAGAGCAAACTGTTCTGCCGGTCCAACAGTTTTTCTTACACGCCACGCCAAGCTTGCACATCTGGAGGTTGGCCCTGAACAGCCCTGTGAGTATGAAGGCCTGAGCGCCTGTGTGTGTGTGTTTGTGAATGAGGTAAAGGTGATTAATATTGCAGGGTAACGCTCATTACGGTGATGGACTGACTTCCTTGAGAACAGCTGCTGCTCTGCACCTGTGTCTGATGCACCTCTCTGTCTGGAGTGGCTGTGCAATTAAGCACTCGTTGATGAGCTCCTTTTTGTGAACGCATTTCGCCTGTGGCGCTGCATCAGTGGGCGTCGTAGACGAGAGCCCGACACTCCTCGATGTTACAATCGTCAGCACGCATAAACAAAAATATATACCACAATCCTGTCCCCGTTTTGCTGTGAATATCACGTTTATTTTCTCTCGGTTTTAATTGGCTGGATGTCTTTCTACATTTGCATCGCATTACCGCTCTACTTTCAAGCAGAAGTGAAGTTTAATCATTTATACCCTCAGACCTGAAGAGAATCTTATTGGAAGCAGCGATTCTGACCTCTGCCATCTTCACAGCCAGATGATTATTCAATGTCTTGGCCATATTTTCTCGTCGGAAGAAGGTGTTAATTAAAGTTTTTTTTTTTTTTTTACATGTCAGCTTTAATTTCAAGCGTCCTTTCTGCTGCTAATTTCTGGCCTGTTTAATTTGCTCTGCAGCCACAAGCTCACACATGTCCAGACCAGAAGCTTGCACGTACCGTTTTGGGTGAGTTTAGTGGAGCAGACCAGGGTGGAGATGGTAAAGCTGTCTCTGGAGCTCACTGACAGGCCTCCACCCCCAGACACGCTGCTGGCGCTGCGGTTCAGCCCTGCCCCCTTGTGGTTGTCGCTGTGATGGTAGCGGGTGGAGGGCAAGGACAAGTACGAGTTCACGTCCTCCATGCGCTTGCTGTCTCCCTGGAAAGACAATGTAGATTTGAATCCATTACACCGAATAGTGATTTACTGTAACTGTGCTAATGAGGCCACATGATAGTATGATGGATGGTGTTCTGGGTCTGGACCAAGAATGATTTATCCTGTGTTTAGTTAAATTAAAAAAAAAATAAAAAAAAGACAAGAGTCTGGGAGTTTTCAGCAGTGAAGTAATACTTGAGGTTTTGAATTAAAAGTCACAAAACACGACCGAGGTCACCTGCAGTAATAATGTCTCAACAATTTCTTTATTTTTTTTCTCTGAGCAAAATAAAAACAGTCTGCAATCAGGAATAGATCTTTCTCCTGGAGTGTAGTTTTGCTCTCATTATCTTTTAGGGACTGCGCTCCCTCTTTGTCCACTCTAAATTTAACAAGTGGCATTTTTTCATTTCAGTTAACAATCATAATGTTCATAAAGTTAATGAATACTAAGATATACCCATAATAATAAGTCTTTTAAATGAAAATGTAATAGATATTTTGGGGTCTTCTTACAACTTCTACCACCTCCTCCTCTAACTGTCTGCAGATGTACAAGCAGATTTACTAAATGTGTTTCTTGTTTTCTCTCTCCCTGTTAACTTCCTCACATCTCTCCCTTTATTTTTTATTTTTTCTCTTTCCAACTCTTGATTAAAATAAACTCAAATAATATTTTTTTTGTTTGTTTGTTTTAATGCATCGAGTGGAAAATCGCAGTAAAAGACGTAACGAATCACTTCTGGAAGTAAAACTGTTGGTCTTCTTATTGGCACTCGGACAACAATTATGCTCGCTCTACTGCCAGGCAGGACACTGTTGAAAAAAAGAAGGACATGTGCTGGCACTCTGTTCTGAACACTAATTCTTGCACATTCACTTTTAATGAGAAATCCTTTTTTTCAACATGAACACATTCTGTCAACGTAAAAAAAAAAAAGACAACAGAAAACTCCTAGATTAAAAAAAAAAAGTATGTATCAGATGATGATTTAGGTATTCAAATACTGTATGTGAATAAAGGCAAGAACGTTTTTGCCAAAAAAAAATCACACACACACACACACACACACACACATCTTTAACAGAGAAAACTTTGATCAGAACAACACATCTTCACAACTCTGTTCTCGTTTCACCCCCGGCTTCAACCAGGTCACTGCAGCACAGAGGAAGAGCTAGAAGTCAAAAGTAGAAGAAAGATCAAGAGGAATGTAGGGATAACAAGAGATAATCGCCAACGAGGGCACAGGAGGGCCATCCGTTTGGTATTTGAGTGAATCATGAGTAATTAATCTTCACTGCATCTGACACGTAATCAATATGGCGATCCAATCTCAGCTTGGGCTCATTTAACAGGATGTCTATTTGGCTTCACTCAACCTGTCAGTGAGGCCATAATCTCCTGTCCAACTTCACTATATCTTTAGTTCTGCTTTGATGACTCTTATTACTGCAGTGACATTACAAAAATGTTTTCACTAGCTTAATAACTTTTGAAGATGCATCTGTTTTCCAAGCATGATGTGTGCAGAAGGTTTTGCTTACCTCAGCTATTTATGAGTAAAAAGAACCTTTTCTTGGTTTCAACTTTTATTTCACTGGTTGCGTATTATTCAATAAATATGTGTGAGTTACTGTAGCTCAGACGCATAATGTGCAAAAGCTTGAAGTAATAAATAGACAGGTAAAAACCAGGCCCTTGTACTGTACTTCACTTTGTACAGAGATCTGGGCTCTTGGCTATGGAGAAAATGATTGCTTCCTGGAGGCGTGGACTCTGTTGTTAAAGTTTAAAATTTTGCCCATTTGCTAGGTTTGTCCGTGACTTATGTAATGAGTGTAAGGTGAATGACGGCAATGGCCAGGCTAAGTAATAATAGTTACAAAAAAGTTATTTTATAATCTAGCACAACGCGTTGTGTGCCATTCAGGAGAGTCATGGCTCATGAATTCAAACAAAACCATAACAGACCAACATCCGCCATTTTTATCCAAGAGAGGATAAACACCTACAATTTTTTTAAAATTACATTACAATTTTATTTTGCCTATGGAGGGCTAGTTCCCTTTTGGACTGCAGAACATCCCTAATTATTTGTGTCAAAGATTCAACAAGGTCTAAGAAACAGAGATCCCGCTCCTTTACTGATATGACGGCACTGCAGAGTGGATGCCTGATTTTAAGCTGCAAATAGAGAGTGACAACGAGGATTTGTGATTACACAACATGACACTAAATAATTCATAAGCAATGTTTCAAAATGACTGGAACTAAGTCTCGCCATCATGTCTTTTGCCATATTGTCTGTCTTAGTTTCAAATGGTACTCCTTTAAAAGTCAACCCGTTAAGGATGTTCCTTCATAAGAGATTTATTGTGCCAGTTCAGGTCTGAATGCAGAACTTAAGTTTATTCAGCTTGTTCTTTTTTTTTTTTTTTTACGTTAAAAAACATGCAAAAAAGCAAAAACTGTCCACCATTTGTTTATCTTTGAAGAATTCATAATAAGGTGTGATGGTTTTGTCCATTTCTAGAAGACAAAGCTATGTTACACACCCTTTCCTTCGCCTATGTTGGATCCTAATTTGAGGCAACAAGCTTCAAACATTGCTTAGTATGTTTGCTAGCAGTTCAAGACTTCACTGCTGCTGCTTGAGTACAGTAACCAGCACAACTGACTAGCTTCACTGGTTATAAAATAATTTCTTTCAACATTTTTTTGTCATTAATTTTTGTTTGATTGATTGTAAAATAACTAACTTTACACAGTCTGGGAGCCATGGCACTAAATAAACACATTCTGTTTACTAAAGCACCATCAGCTAATCATAGGCATTTGAAGTATTACAAAACAAGCACTGTCAAGTGAACATGTTTATCAGTGAATTGTTGTGCAGCATGCATATGTCAAGACCTACGTCTGTTTAACCTTTAATAAAGTCCCACCTTAAAGACAATAAGGTCATGCAGTCCATCCTGCAGAACTGTCCCGTCTTCTTTCATCAGACGTACAAATGCCATCGCAAAGTTTTTCTCACTTTTGTCCTTGGCTGTAGAGGAAGAAGTAAGACGTGTAAAAAAAAAATATATATATAGAAAAAAATACATCAGGGAAAAGGAGGGGGAACAAAAACAAGAAGGGAGAAGACTTCAGACGTCATAGACAGGAAAACTGCTCATTTGAATAATCAGGTCTGAGTAATGATGCCATGGGTCATTTTGCAAATTGGTTGGAATCATTAGGTGCTTTCAGTATCGCATTATGCTCCAGGGAACGGGGAGGAGGAGAAGTGTTAGGGACGCTGATCTCATTGAGAAAGCAGACAGGTGCCGGGAAGGAACTGAGGGTGCTACTTACACTCCTGTGAAGAGCGGTGTCTGAACATGAAACGCAGATGAATTCTGTGCATTTCTTCCAGAGGGACTGTCACCTGTAGGATATCTCATGTTATTAGAGAACGTAATGCTACGCCATGTTCTAAGGCCCTATAAAATAACGTGAAGGGAGAAATGCAAATGATGTAGAGGACGTCACTTCAAAGGGACCTAAATAGGTGGCTAGGAGAGCAGTGAGCAACACACACACGCACGCACACACACCTTAACGGTCTCCATCCAGCGGGGCTGTTTGATCTGGTAGTAGATGACGGACCTGTATTCACTGACCGCTTTATCCCCAGCTCCCAGACAGATGGAGTTCTATGAAAACAGGCCAAGGAAAAATATGTCAGTGTAACGTGTCAGGTTTTATTTTGTGCAGCATCTGCCCATTTAAGCGAACATACATTAGATGGATTGCCATTCTGGGATAAAGACGTCTCTGTTTACTGCTGGCTAATAACACACGACACATAACTCTGCAGCTGCAGCCTCAGCTTCAATCTGCTCCACACACACAAACCGAATCGTTCAGTTCATGTCCACCAACGTGCGACCTGCTCACCTGTATGACTTTGCCCTCCTCGTCACAGACCCACATGATGACTTCGACGTTTTTCTGTGTCGTCTTGTTGTACTTGTCAAAGTCGCCGCCCTGCAGGGTGAGGTAGATGTCGTTCCGGACGTCTCCTGGCATGATGATCTCCGGGAAGCCCAGCTTGCGTGCTACCACCGTGCTGCGGTCCACCAGGTGGGGGTATTCTTTTCGAATCTGAACTATGTCGCCCACCAGAGCCTTCATGGTGACCCATAATCCTGAAGAGCACAGGTGGAGATGTAGGGAGCTTGTCGTTTAAAATAAATGAGTATTTAATTGAGTACATTGATTGTAAAAAAAAGAAAAAAAAAAAAAGAAAAAAAAAGCCTCAAAGTCATTTTGAAATTATGAGACTTAAGCAGAATTAAACTTTTGCAAAGTTGTATCTTAATCCTAGCAAAATGTTAATACTCACAAGCTAATATTAACGATAAAAAATTAATTCATTTCACGTTTTGTTTTTTGATGATTACACAGCATTTGAATGGAATATCGTGAAATTATAATCCAGAGGAGAAAAACGAAGGTCTTCTCTGTGATACTGTCTGCATGTAACCAACTAAATAAAGTCACTAACACGGACACAGATCCTGTTGATGGTTGCTATGGAACTTAGATTTTTTTTTTTAGTTGATCAGGAAAAAATAATGAGAAATTCCACAAAATTATAGAAAGCAAAACATTTTACTTGTACAATGGAGTCAACCCAGACTGGTTTAAAATAAACAACTGAGAAGGAACAGTTCTTGTTCTCTCATTGTCAGGCAAATGTGCAGCTTTCTGTATCAAAACGTAGTTTAAAATTACTTCAACAACAAACTAAGATTAAGGCATGAGAGCCACACTTTGACGAGTCTAGAATAAATTGCTATCCCTTCATTTCTTATTCTCACCATGTGGTCCGTACATCTAAGCACATTTTACCTGGGTCGAGACTTAAAACATAAGGAGTGAATGACGTGGATTTTGTGAAGCATCTATAAATTATGGGGGTCACTTTATATGGCCACTGTTTCATACGGTGCATTTCTATTGGAATGAAGAATGTATCTCACTTACACTTTGCTTAAGGCAAAAATAAGTTAGTTTTCCAGTGACATCAAAGCCTGAGTTAATTTATTATATGTCTGTGATACAATCAAAGTTTGATGTGCACAGGTTGAGTAGTTTTTAGATCAACCACTCAGCATGCAAGGCTAAGTGAGTCTTGCTCTTGAATACTGCCTGAATCACGAGATTGAGTGCAAAGTTTAAATAGCACTTGCATTGATTCTGTAGCAGTGCCGTATTGATGCCGTCTGGGGCAAATAATACACATGTGAATGATCAGAGTGCTAAAAAAAAATCAGTGTCTGAAGATTTACAGATGGCATCAGAGAAACATTACTAAAAAAATAATTGGGTTGATTTTTTTTTGTTAAAAAAAAATTAGAGATGGATATTAAGGAATGTGGTATAAAAATGATACACTACTATGTAAGTAATGTGTGTTAGTGTGCAAATGTGTGTGTGATGGCAAATGCATTTTGAAGAGAGAAGGAGAGATTAGAGGCAAGTGATGTCAAAACCTGAAATGTAGTGGCCAAAGGTGCTCCCGCTATATCTAGGCTATGCTTGGAGCAAATGGGTACCAGAGGAAGATAAAGCATGAGAGATGTAACATGCAAAGTTACCTTAGAGCGTGACAGTGTCACAAACTAAAGTTATAAAAGTAGAGTTTAGGTTAAAAGGGACTGGGATTAATTAAAATTAAAGAAAAAAACAAAAACAAACAAAAGATCTACAAACACTGTTGCTTGTTCTGCTCAAAGTCTAAACAGAAGAACGGAGAGAAAAAAAAATGTCAGTCAGTGACTGACAGATTTATCTTGACACAAGCAACAGCAGCACACAGACCTGTGGACGTCTTGGCTGCAAACACGCTTCACATGGATGGAAAAACAGAAAGAAAAAGCCAGTTAGAGCAGAACAGTACCTTGGCCGCCACTGTCTCCTCGCAGTGCTGTCGCTTTGTTCAGCAAGGTGTGGAGAAAGTCATTTTCAGCCACTACCCTGAAACCAAATATACACAAAAGACATAGAGTTGAATGTACAAAAAAAAAAAAATCTGTTTTAGATCTTGTGGGTGCCGACAGCCGCAAGAGCACAAACCTGCAACATTTCAGTTCTAACAACATGAAGGATTCTTTAGGGAAATCCAGAAACCCAGAAACAGCTTTTGAGTAGATACTTTATTGGTTCTAGAAATATGACACAGAGGGAAAAAAAAAAGAAGTAATAGTGAAATAGGACGTACGGGAAGAAGGGAATGAAAAATTGCTTCTCCTCGTCGCATTCGTGCTTCCCTTTGATGATGTCACTGATGTCCATCACTACCAAGAGGAGAAAATAAATGTGTCACTGATGAGAAAAATCAAAGCAAACGCTATGCAGCCATATTTGATATGTGACAGTTTCACCTCGGACAAATAGGGAGTAGTTGAGAAAAACACACTCCCTGACAGCTGCTTTCTTGAGAAATCGTTTGAGGATGTTTAAAAAACAGTGTTGTTACATGGTAATTAAAAAAACCCCAGCTTAGTTATTTTCCTCATGCTGCCTGTTCTAATGTTACTTGATCAAAAGACTTTTGCCCCATTTAAAAGAAAATAAAAAGTTGCAGGTGGTACTGAAAGTCATACTAGCTGGCAGAACAGATGCAATAACAGCAGAAAAAGTTATTCTATTATTAAATAGGTTAGAAGCATATTGCTGTTTTCTTAAGTATAAGGCTTAATTTTTATGCAAAAAGTTACTAAAATGCCAGTGTATATCCCTGAAGAACAGTTTATTGACTGATCTAGATGCTTGCATATTTCTTACCTCGGTGTTGATGCATTAGTTTACTAAGGTTAAAGTGACACTATCATTATTTGGGGATGCCTACTATACATAAACAGGGGTATTTTCAAGAAATCAAACCACTATTTCATTTCTGTTATGATATATGTGGAACACTGGAAACGTCATTTTAGCTTTGGGCCAAAACAAAGTCAACTGTCTCCACTTGAAGTACCTGCCACCCCAAAAGGCCGGCGGAGGCCCACAGTGCACTTCTTGTTGTTTGCTTCTTTCAAGTCCATCCTCCCCACTCTCACTATCTGACAGATCAGATAAATCTTCTCCCTGCTCAGGTCTTTGTTCCCCAAGTCCTGGTGGACAAAGACAGAGAACAAGTAAGCAAAAAAACCTCTCTGGGAGAAGCCAGAGAGAAAAATAAGGCAACAATCTAACCCTCTGACAGGTAACAAGTTCATTCATTGTCGTGTTGTGCAGTGTTCTCGCCAAGCTAGGAAACGGTCTAACAGTGCCCTCCGGTGGCCACTTACTGTGAAGACAACCTTCAGATTGTTCAGCATCTCGATCTCTTTTGGAAAACCACTGCTGCCCCAGCGAACCAAGTAGTTCTCGCTGCGAAAAGTACGAAAAAACATTAGGTCCACATAAAACCCGCATCAACGTTCAGTTATAATTTTACATAAAGAGTAGTAACTATTTTACAGACCTCAAAACACACACGTGCATAATACGGCACATTACACAAGTATTGACACCCTTTAAGCTTTCTTTTAAACTTTTTCACCAATTTCGATTTTATTCTATGTTTTTATTTACCTTATGTTTTTTTGATAAGCCAACAGAAAGTAATGCTTAGTTATGAAGAAAATAGCTGTTTTATAGTTTAACACTTAAACAGCTCAAATATAGAGCAAAAATAAATAAATCCTCCATAAAGCCCAAAGGGCATTTTTCTGGCACATAGTGTCATTTTAAATCACAATCAAGAAACTATGTTAGCGCCAGTTGTTATGAAAATGCTGCATCTATATGCGACATCTATAAGACGGCATCATAACCATATCTGATGGCTTGAAATTGGCCTGTGTCTTTAGGAATCTTCTGTCTTTCACAACACTCTCCCTTCAGCTCAACAATGCTTCTCCATGCCATCCATTGATCCTGTTTACAAGGAGCGTTCCAGTTCGCTTGATAAGATCAGCAGAAGCTCTGTTTGTGTGTTTGCTATTTGCTGCTGTGGCTCATCTGGTGGAGCTCTAGCTTATCAAACCAGGTGTGAGAACGGCACAATAACAAAAATAAAAAATAAAAACATCTGAAGCTAAAATTGCACTGAAAGATGCTTCGATACAGTGCTGACTCAGACAAAAGCAGACTTTTCAGAGTTTTTATTGCTTTGAAAAGATTAAAATTAGTGTGATTTTCCTTTCACTTTACAATCATGCACTGTTGTGCACTAATCTATCGTGTTGAACCTTTGAAAAAAAAATACAGACTTTTGTGTTTGGAATGTGAAAAAGTTGTGCTGTTATACCAATTATAATTGGTATAATATATACCAATTATAATTTTTCTTTTTTCTTACAGATATGGACGGATAAAAAGTATAAGGATAAAACAAACCAACGCCAGTGCAAGAATAAAACGTCTTTGACTCAAAGTCAATTGAAAGAAAGACACCAAACCTATTAGATGAAAGGGAACAAAACCCTTCAACAAATAGTCAGACGCTGAAGGAACAATTTCATAGTAGTTGGTACGTATTGAAAAAGCAATGAGTGATTTAGGTCGAACGCAATACTTCCAGCCACTCTGGCTGAGACACAGATATACTCAGCATGACAGTGAGTGACGGGGCTTAACATCAGCTCTGTCGGCTCCATACGGTCCTGCCACTCAGTTGCTGCTGGCCTATAATTTTAATTTCCTTATGACTATTTTTGGCAAATTGTCATAATTTAGTGTCGCTCAACAACGAAGGAGAAGGGAGGAAGGCAAGGTATTCGAACAAGAAGATAAAAAAAATGGAAGAAACTGTGTGTAGGTTGCATGAGTGTTCATATCTGCTTTACACAACTAAGATATTGAAGCAAAGATGCAATTTTACTAAAAAAAAACAAAAAACAAGAAAAGAAAAGCATTTAGTATTTATAGAAGAGATGGGTTTCAAATTTACAGTATATCAATTATTGACACCGATCTGATTTGGACAGAAATATTTTCAAAACATTTCATCTTGTAAAAAGCGAAGCTGAGGCAGAACGGCCACGGATACCTGATGATGGTTTGCTTGACTGGGTCGTAGAGGGACATGAAAAGCTCAGAGTCTTCCCCAATGCGACACACAAAGTTCCTGACGAAGACGTAGAGGCTGTGGGTGGGGGACGACTGAATTCGAGCCGAGATCCCACTGTGGTCTGTCTGGATATTGGACTGCAGGAGAAACATTAATATGTGATTACCAATCTGGATTTGAATCTTTTATTGCAGCATTACAATCTTCTGTTACAAATTTTTGAGGAAACATCTCTTTGAGATAGAACGATTCCCAAATATATGTGTTTTACTTGAAGATATGTGTGCAGTGCTGCTGTTAAAATATTATAAAATCCCATTTTGACAGCAGCACTCAATCAGCCTTTAATACAATTCACAAAGTTGGGGAATCCAGAGAGGAATCCATCACTTGGGTCGTTATCAATTCACACCTGCTGACATGACCACAGAAGGAGGTTTATGTCTGATGCAACTTCTGGGTTTGTTTCATCATAGATTTGGGATAATTCCTCCATTAGCTTCAGTAATTACATGCTTTTAATTTTGTGATGAGGTGCTTTCCCACCTCTCCATACTTTGCTTTGCACCAGAGCACCCTGGCGTGGCAAAAAATTGTTAAATTTGTTTTTGCAAAATGCTCAATCTGACAAAAAGCAGACATTTTCTATTAAAGTGTAGCATTAAGTAAACTCCACCCATCTATGTTGGTGGCGATGGGATAACAAAATAATTTGTTTCAGCATGTATTCAAAACAAATGGTTTGTATGCAGATAGAGTCTATTTTCTTGTAGCCATTTCGTTAGTTATGAATTGCTTTTCTTAAACTGCATGTTTTTCTTTCCTTGGCATTCTGAAGAGGAATTTGCTTCTCTGACATTTGAATCCATTTGAAATCATGAATCATGTACTTATTCATAAAAAAGGGTCTGAGTTTTTTTTTTTTTTCCCAGAGTTAAACTTTGCTGCTCCAATAAAAGCTTTATTAGTTTTTAATTTTAAGGCTTTTACAAATCTTTATCAAAGGTTCTGATAAGGCTGGCTGACATTGTAGCTGGTTGGCATTAAAGTCGCTGTCATTTGAAATAAATCAGCTGCAGCATTCACGCTTTTTATTTGAGGGAGCGAGAGGAAAATCTCTGAGTAAAAGAAGTCTTATAACATTATCTTCTTAATTCAATCAGTAGTTAGATCAATGGTGAGATGTAAAATATCTAGATGGAGTGAAACTGAAGTTAATTCAATTTGTAAGCAAGCCGACACTTAATTTATTTAGCTGGCAGATGACTGACATATAAGAAGTATAACTCAATTATTATCTATGGCTTCGAACAGATAGAGTTTCACTGTAGCGCCTTTCTCACGCAAAAATAAGGACAACAGGGATTAAATGATGAAACGGCAATTGAATCCAAGTATATAATCCAGTTTTATAGTCGTAGAAATCACCTCATTTAAAATAAAAAGGATCTTTTATAAATGATTGGACATAAAACTAATCACATTAGTGTCACAGCTTTTAAACCCTTCGTGTTGGCTTCCCCCTGCACATTCTGTCCTCTACCTGCTCTTCTTTGATGCGTTCATTGATTTTGGTTGTGGCCTCCTCATGCGCTCTGAAGAGGCTGATGAC
The DNA here is from genome assembly GCF_000485575.1 of Poecilia formosa. Classification (NCBI taxonomy): domain Eukaryota; kingdom Metazoa; phylum Chordata; class Actinopteri; order Cyprinodontiformes; family Poeciliidae; genus Poecilia; species Poecilia formosa. Next base: position 555,685 of record NW_006800122.1, read on the forward strand.
GTTAGCCTGCTCGGGGTCCAAGATGTTCCCGTCCTCGTCTCGAACAACCAGGTCCAGCTCAAGGATCCTTCGTCGAAAAACAAAAAAAAGGAAAAGCAGGGTTGGTGGAATTAGATGGAAGGTGAAGAAAGTAAAGAAATTTTACAAAAGGAAGGCAATTTAGTTGAAGAGAAAATGGATGCGCAGGAAGAGAGAGTAATTAGGAGACAAGACCAAAAGATGAACAGACACTTTTGACAGTTTTTGTGAAAGCTGGGATAAAGGACGAGTTAACAACAACGATTAGCAGTGTAGACGCACTTGTTGCCGTAATCAATCTTAGAAGTAACTTTTTGCTTGAGCTCCTTAAATTCGTCGCTGGGCAGAGTCCCAGACAGGAGCTGGGAACGCCACTCCATCAAGTCCCACATCAGCCTCTGGACCTGCTTCACACGTCCATGCTTGTTGCTCTAAAAACACAGACAGGGGGGGAAAAAAAAAATTTAAAAAAAGTGGTGTTAAAACTAAACAGAGACAAGTAAACTTTCACAAACACAACTGTAAAAGTTTGGTTTGTACCACGAACAGCTGCTTCCATATGGTGCCCCACTCTCTCAGTGTGGTGGTCACCTCTTTCACCAAAGGCATCTCAGCAGGCGTCACAATTTCCTCATCTCTAAAGTTGCACAAACAAAGGCACATTTGACACTCTTGTAAACTTCTCCAACTTCAACAGATGATCTGTCAAATCCACCCACCCTCGTTTTTCAATGTTGACCTCCTTCAGATGGACAAAACTTGAAGGAAAAACTCCCTGGAGTGGGAAATATGAGACAGACACACACGAGAAGGAAGTCAGTGAAAGTTCTCAACGTCAGCAACTGTGTTATAGTAAATGATGCAGCTAAGATGCACAAGGCTGACCTTTTGGGCTTTGTTTCTGGTCAGGTATCCTCTGTACCACCCTGAAAGACAATTGAAATGTCATCATAAAACTGCATAAAAAAAATAAAAAATATATATATAGAGTGTTCACAGTTACATCTTTTTCTTTCTTTTTTTTTTCAAACTTGGAACAAAATAAGAGCATGAAAGCAGCCATTCCCACTGTGGATTTCTAGTAGTTAGATATTTGAGAGTTCTGGTTACTTTGCTCCTTTACCGTTTATATATTTGTAGTTTTGGTAATTTTGTGTCCAAAAATTTTGGGAAGGAAGAAAAAGGAGCTATATCCTCAGAAACATTTTGCCCCGACCATGTGCTATTGTGTACCGTTAGCAGGAAAACACTCAATGTTCAGTTGAAATACGGTGCAATTTAAAAAATATATACAATAAAATTTAAATATAGATGAGATTTTTATGACTGTTTATGTCTGTAATTTATTTAAAAAAAATACTTGACTATCATGCAGAACTACAGACACTACAGAAGTGTGAGAGGACAAAAATGGCAACTAGTGAGTATAAAATAGGGGAATAAATTAAGAACTCGGCAAATTGATGCAAAGTAAATATTTGTTTAGGACAAAAATAATTTGTTTTCTGCTCTTACAAAGTGATATGATGCAAACCTTAGAAATCATCGCATTACCAAAACGTGTTGCTTTTTTTTTTTATCTGGGAAGAGGCATTTTAATTGATAATATCATAATGATCAGCTGTATTATGGACTGCTCTACCATCAAAGTTCAGAACACATCAGAAACTACTGATCTATATCACTAAGTCTAGTGGCTGTAATTAAATAACAGAATCCTACTGACTTTCATTTTTCTTATCAATATGTTCTGTGTGCTTTTTAACGTCTATCCTATTGATGTCTTCCTGTATGTAATCAGACTAAGTCTTAAATAACTTTATTACTCTGCAATACTCTGCATTCAAATCTTTAAGGGTCCTAATTAAACGGTACCCACAAAGTGAAAGAAACTGCACATTTTAACCTGTTGTTTCAACATGACATGCCATGTTAGTATCAACTGCATGCATGCTTTTAATTGCAAATAAATATTTTAGTTTTATCCCAATATAGTTCTTACAAACGATATTTAGGTGTTCAAAAAGAACAAACATGCTTTGGACCAGGGGTGCCCAAATCCAGTCCTGGAGAGTTACGTGTTGAAAGATGCTAAATCTCAAGGGCTGGAGTTGGACACGACTGCTTAAGAGCAATATTATTTTATTATTAATTAATACTTTTAACAGGCAATGGAAAAAAAAAAGTAAACATGACGAGACAGGAGCAGTAGTAACAGCACTCACCTTCACAGACCTCCTGGATGTGCACCGTGTCTCCTACTTCCAGGGACAGTTGCTTCTCCCCTTTGCCAACAAAGTTCCACTTAACTAAAAACAAAATAATTACAGTCATGAATGGTAATGTTGTCTGAAGAAGTGAAATACCAAATTGCCCAAAGGAGAATCATTTAGTTCCAGTTCAGTTCATTTCCACAACAAGAGCATCCCCTCTGGTACTTTTCAAGAAAAATAATTTCACTTCATGTTCAGTTACATAGAATAAAATAAATGTAATTAATTCCAATACAATGCAATCATGTCAGATTCAGATCCAGTCTTTGTAAGCAACTTTGTGTTTGAGGATGTGCAAGACTAAAACATGCTAACATGAAGAGCATTAGCATTAGCTTCTCTCCCAGATATAACAGGCTGTGTATAATGTATTTTACTATAATCTAAGCTGTGTACAATTAAAATATGCTAGCTCTGTGTTGGAACATATGCTCAGCATTCCTCTAACATTAACTTTCGATGCACATTTCAGCTTTTAAAACTTTAAATTCGTATAAACTTCCTTCCTTGTAGCACCACTTCCTGTGTTCTAGACTCTCAAACGAAGCAGATCAACTTTTTTTTTTTTTTTTTACGAAACATTCAATGCTGCATCAACCCGACTTTCAAAGCTTTCCATCATCCAGTGTTACTTTCATTGCTAGTATTGGGCTAAAAGGTGCGCTACCGGGTTGGTGAAAGGTTTAACTGTCTCCTAACAGGACATAAGTACTATTAATTAATACATCAACGTAACGGCAGCAAAAAGATTTTCATTTTCAGTCATTTCAGTCCAGATGGGAGGTCAAAAAAATCTGTGTCCTTGACAAGTTTTTGGCTACATTGCATATCTAATGGAAACATACTGTGATAAGAGCCGCCATATTAAACCACACGCCTAATACAGACTGAGGTCGTGCTTGCTGTCTTCCTTCAAGCTACAACTACAATTTCCCAGCATTGATATTTTTTCTATTGCATCTATGTGCCAAACATAAGATTTTTTTCCTCAAAAGCATTGCCCTTCTACTGCAACTCCGTTTAAGTTTCCTTTGAGGTCGATGTTGTACGTTATGCAAGTTGTCAAATCTTAAGGTTAGAGTTGAATAGGATGTTGAACTCTAAAGACCTCTGAAGCATTTAGCACCAACACACCCACTACACAGAAATGTATTTGTTTTCTCTGGATAGACAATGCAGTTTTCAGTAAAACAGTAAGTCTGTATATCAAAATGTACCTGCAAAGTTCATGCGCACACACACACAGACACAGAAACAGAAACTTCAAATTGAGGACTTTATTTTGACTTACCTACACCATACCGCTCTGTAGTAGTCCTTGTCCAAGGAGCCATGATTTCATGTAGTCTGTTCTACAAGAACCACTTTCACAAATGTTGCTTGATTCTATTCCTTTTTTATCTCTCTTCTAAACTTCTCTCTTTCACATTTTTTGTAGTTTAACTGAAAGCAGCAGGCCCTACCCCTTTAGCCTTTCTTCCTCTTCTGTCTCTTCTCGCTTCCTGCCTCTGAGCGGGTAAGAGGAAGTGGTAGAATACAAGGTGGAGTCACACCCAGGTTTATGCAGTGCCTCCAGATAGCTAATTTAGACCGACTGTAACATCATCAACCAGACTCAGTTATCCAAGAGTTAAAAATAGCATTGATGTCAACTGTATTCAAAGATAAACAGTGTCAGTGCAGGTTATCCTGAAAGAACATATTCAGTTCAGCCCAATTACATTTTTTTAAGCACTACAATAAACACATGTAATCTCAATGAATCCTGCAATACAAGTAGATCCAGCTCATATTCAGAAGTACAGTTAAATTGAAGTTTGCGTAAACTAAACAAAAGCATGTCTACTCCTTTACTTCCTTTGTAGAAGTTAATTTTATAAAATTCTTTCTATTTGCTAAATGCCAGAATAACGAGAGATTCTCTGAAGTATTTTACAACAGTCTTCAAAAAGCAGATGCAAATCTCTGGATGTTTTCTAACTCAAACGTACTTCTTTCCTCGTGTAGCATTCAAGATATCAGGTAGAGACTTGTGAAACAAGCCTTGTTCGTCCTTTACCGATACTTTCCAGATGCCTAATGGTGACGCTGATTTGTTTAAGCAATTATAAACAAAATGGAAAAACCCAGCCATCCTCAGGATTCCAGAGATGAAAGGGTTTAGGTGTGAAATGTATGCATCAAACCCAGAACAAAAGCAAAAGGCCTTTGAAGATGTTGACTACAGGTGATGAAACACAGTGAAATGACTCCTACATGAGTCTGGGACAAAAATAACCCCAGAGAGGAAGAAACCTCGCTGGGGTTGCTTACATAGCAAAAGCGCTTATAAAAAGGATAGATTACGGTTTTTACATGTTTGCAGGGACAAAGACCTTGGTGTTTGGTGGCTGTGGTCTTAGAAAACTAAAACAGATTGACCATTAATACATTCAGAGGAAAAAGGGGAAGATTGCAAGCTTGAAAAAAAAAAAAATCACCCCAGCTGTGAAGCATGGGGAAGTGAAGCGTCATGTTTTGGGGGGTGTTTGGCTGCAACTGGTGCACTTCAGTAAATACATGGCATCATAAGGACAGAACATTATGTGGACATATTGACATCTGACTAACTTTAACTTCCCAGCTAATATCAAGTGCAAACGGGTCTTCCAAATGGACAATGACCCTAAACAACCAAATGAATTGTAATTTGTAAAGTGGATGAGGTGTGTGCAAATACTGAGATGTACACTATGTTATGTTTAAAACTCTAGACTCCTGTGCAAACAATAAGTACAGACAACAGGAGGTGATTTAAGAGTTTATCTCAAAATATGACTCTTCTGGGTTTGGCACCAGACTCCAGGATGGCACTGGCACGAGAGGTATGTGATTAATATTTAATGATATTAAAATAGTTGAATGATGATCACAAGTGAATAGAAACAGTGTCTTACTGGTGATGAGGAGTTGGATGCTCAAGGTGGAGGTGAGTTTATCCACAGAGACTGAGGTTGGTAGGAGATTGGTAATGTTTGTCTTCCTGGTTGGCGCTGAGTGCAGTG
>NW_006800122.1:561199-573032 GCF_000485575.1 Poecilia formosa
GCGCTTACTTCCGCCTACGAGTTGTTGTGAAGTGCTAGCAGCTTGGTGTTGCATTGTGCTGCGTTTTGTGAGGGCTTGGGGGGAGAAATAAGGATTCCTGAATTTTGCGGAGCAATGGTTGGACGACGACAGCTTTTGTGGCGTCGGAATCGGGTTGTCACGGATCTGGAGCGAACAGTAGGAATGGCTCTGAGAGAGAGCGATCCGATTCCTCGGATAATCGTAAAAATATTCTATAGAGTACTCGATTACTAAAATATTCTTTTACAACAGATATAATTTTGTTTTATTGTTGAGGGGAAAAATTAGGGAACTGGACATGCACTTTGAGAAGCAAAACTTCAGGAAAAATAGGAACATGATTACCAGTCATGTGAGCTAAATAACCTGGGTCCCTCTGATGAGTGTAGATGAGCTTCAGCTGTGGAGGCTGAACCGGCCGTTCACACCGTGGAATGAGAGGACACACACACACGCACCAAACTGCAAACAGTTCTCTAGATAAGACACAAACTAACTCACACTAATTCTGTCAGCAGGGAAAAATAAGTCAAAATTCCAGCGAAACTCTTAATATTTTGTTGAAGAAAACCCAAAAATGTTTAACCCAGTAAATACAGCTTGAAATGGAGCCAAATATAAGGCGATTCTTATTTTAAATAAAATAATAAATGCATTCTTAAATTTGTCTCTCAATGCTTAGGTAGTGAATCAATATTAATATATTTTTTAATCTCAACTAATCTAAAAATGGGGGGGAAAAAACTGACTTAATGTCAGACAGCTGAATATCTAAACATTCTGAAGACATTTCTTTGTGCAAATCAGTATCAGCATGGTTGAATATTGACCAGTGGCCTAAAAAAGTAACAGCATTCATTAGTGCAATTGGTAAAATCATAGAAACTTTCACTAAAAAGTCTTGCTGTTATGGATACAGCTGTATAAGAATCTGAAGATGAAATACACGTCTGTTTTTTCACGCAAGACAATGGCCTCTAACACCGCCAAAATAAAACCTCTTTAATTGGTTTTAGAGAAAGAAAGTCAAACTTTTAGAGTAGCCTGGTCAATCATATGACTTGTATGCAATTGTTACTGAAAAGAAAATATAAATACATCGAAGGGCCTCGAGTACCTTTAAGATTTGAGGAAAGCTTATGTTACCATGGACACACGATTTCAATTCAATGTCAATGGCCTGAATAAAAATCTTTCGACTGAGCTACTTTTCCTTTTTGAGAATATTTCTTTTTTATGATAGATGTGTACATGAAATGATTACAAAATGAACTTGCATTAATGAGTAAAACAGATCTGTATGTTTATGTCATCAGCAAAACAACCGACTCCAAACCTTATTAATCATATTATTTAGTTACATCCAAATGGGCCATATAATTTTTTTTTAATATGGAACCTTTTCGCGAAATAAAATTTAGATGTTTCCTTCCAACAAACAAACAAGCCTATTATTTGTTTCCCTTTGTCTGCCACAGCACTTTAATAGTCTTTTGATGCACATTTAATTTCATTCAAAGTCTTGATCGTACATTTGAATAGGTTTAACCAAAAATAATTAAAATGCTAACTTACATATGAGGGGAAAAAACACCTTCAAGTTTGAATTTCTAAGAAATGATGACTGGAAATGCATAAACTTTAACTATTAGTAACCCCGTCCACAGCATGCTGTCCTCATTTAAGATTTATGCACGGAGGCGTCTCTTCAGCATGAAGAACCATTTCTAAAGTAAGATTCAGTTTCTATGCTTAGATAGCAATTTCTTTGGCAGCAAGGATCTAAGATGAAAGTTTAGTTTGGTTCTAATTTTGCTTGTTGTGGGAATTATTTATGAAGCTCAAATATATTTCTGAGATTTCAAAGAAAAGGCTCCTTCATCTAAAATGTATTTTCCCTGAACTCCTTCAGTTCATGTTACTACGGGAACCATCCCATTCAGAGAGCATCCTTTACACCACAGTTGGCAGCAATTGGTGGCATAGATACAACTTTTTGGAAATATGACTGAAAGGTCATTATATTTAACTTAATATGAACAACACCTCTGGATTTAATTAAACTTAAAAGTAGACATTACACTTTTTATATAGAGCAATGAATAGAAACTAAACAGTTTTTTTTTCCATAAAATGAAAAAATAAATCTTGAAGAGCTTTCCTTTAAAACAGGCTGGAAGCTATTATTGTCTTCATCTTTCTGCTTGAGGCTTATACTGAAAAGAGGGCAAAAAGAAAACAAATGAAACCATAATCTCAGCCTTTCATTAGGAGCCATCAATCCTTTTTTGCTTTATAAAGTCTTATTATGTTGTTGTTGTTTTTAAAACTGCCTAATAAATGTCTTCATATTATTTGGACTTGTTGACATTTTGTAATGTTACACCCTCAAACTAAAGCATTTTATTGGGATTTTATGAGGGAGACTAACACAAAGTTGTTCATAAGTATGAATCATCATGCATGTTTTTTCTTTTTCAAAATGTTTCACATTTCAAATTTTGAAGTGTATCATACAATAGAAAGAAGCACACAACTGTCCAATATAAAATTATTAATGGAGTTCATCAATATGTAATTTAACATCAGTTTTAAAAAAAAATCCGGCTGTGCTGTGAATGTGTCAGAGGTTTGTTAGTGAACAAATGGCATCATGAAGACCAAGGAACATTACAGATAAAATAGAGCTGAAGAGAGGATTGAAGCAGGGTTTGGCTTTCAACATCTCAGATAACACTACACAGTCGATTATCAAAAAAAAAAGGAAAAAGAATAGTAACACTGCACACCGACCAAGACGGTCCTAATCTAAAGAGGCCGGCAAGGTAAGGGGAGCACTGATCACAGGAACATCCACGAAGTCCCAGGTAACTCTAAAGATTCCCTACAGAGATCCACAGCGAAGCCTTGGTGAGACTTTCCTTTTGTGCCCCCCCCCCCCATTACTCCAATACATTCACATGTACTCACCAATAATAAACGGCAGAAGTACAAATTGAATGCTGGTGTATTATGTCTCAGCAAAGATCTAAGTCCAGTTGAAAACTTGTGGGAGCACTTTAAAGTTGTTCACACAGATGCTCGTCATTCAGTCTGACTAAGTTTAACCCATTTTGCAAACACGAGTGCACAAACATTTAATTTGCTGGAAAGCACATACCCCAAAACTTGCTGTTTCTACAACAAGATAAGCACTTCTCCGTGACAAAGGCCTTACTTTTTAGATTGTCTTTTGCAAAAATGATTTTTTTTTAAAACATGCATTATTTCCTTTCATTTCAGTGTTTGTCATTCCTGGATGTTGGTCTTTTGCATAAAATCTGTATATATTAAACTGAGCTTTGTGCCTGTGATGTGGGAAGACTGGATGTGGATACTTTTGCAAGGCTCTGATATGAAAGTGGGTAAAGTCTATCAGTTCTTCTGGGACCACTTTACCATTTTTGCTAACTAATAGTTCCAAAATATTCTGTTTCTTGGTCTGTTTACTATATTTTATTTCTTCTTACTCCTACACTTTTATTTTTTCTTGTTTTTTTTCTCCTACAGTGTATACTGGCACGCTATAAACAAAAACCCGCCACAGCAGAGAATACCCCCAGAAGAAGTCACAAACACACTTACGGACGCAGCGTATGTCACAGATTAAAATATTCAAAGGTGCTCTTGTCGTCACATATAGCAACTCACTATGGATTCGACAATCATGATAATATCATTAGATGCTGCAGGGTAACTCCAGGAAAACCTCTGAAAGGGAGAGAGAGAAACCTGGTAGTTGTAGGAAACCATCTGAAGATTTGAGGATAAAGAAATGTGAGATAAAGATAGGTTATCTCTCAGGGTTTTGCAGCAGAACAATACTAAAACCTTGTTATTATGACTCACAAGGAGAAATCTCAAGGAGCGCAAAAAATCAAAACTTCCAGAAATTGGCAGAGATGAACTGACGTGAAGATAAAGACATAAAGAGAGGCAGGTGACACAAAAAGAGAGAGAATTAATTAATTCAGCTTCAGCTAAGATCTGAACAAGACCATGGACAGAAAAAAGGGGTTGGATTCAAACCAGACATTTTATGTTCAGCTTGAATTCACTCTGCTGGAGTGATAAGAAGAGAGAGAGAAAAAATGGACAAAGGCAATAAAAAGAGAAATGATAACGACTTTTCCTTGAGGTCTGAAGATGAATCGTCTTTGGAAAGAAAAGAAAAAAAGGAGACACGTCACAACTCTCTAACGTCAGCGCATGAAAAATAGATTGAAAGGTTCAGGAAAAGGACCTTTCTATTGCTAACATTGGGACTGTGACTGATTTTCAAAGATATATCCCTTTACAATTGTTCCGGCTTACAGTTGTATGTGTTTTAAAGCATGAGGGGGAATATATTACTCATATTAACCCCAAAGAGCTCAGCTCCTCAGCACCTAAATTACAACTTGAAAATAGCAAATTGTCTGAATTAAAAGATAAAAAATAGTAAGGAGCCTACAGTCAAAGACAACCTGCTTGCACAGGTTGTCTTTTGCTGAAGCTTGCACAGGCAGGTTTGAAGAAATGACAGGAAAATGAATAAGCTATTTCAAGCCTAGCCAAAGCAAATTACCCAAGGAGATGTGTAAAATGAGAACAATAGAGCAGAATCAGAGTGAAAGTTACAAAGAGAGAGAGAGGATTATTCAAGAAACCTTCCTGGCTCTTTTTCTCTCCTCTCTCTCTTGCTCTGTCTCTCTCTCTCTCAACCCCTCATTACACACACTCTCCATGAGACACACTGTGGTTCTCTCTGGGAGAGCAACTGAGTAGCAGGAGCGTCCGCACAGTGAGGGAAAAGCAGCCCCGAGGTGAGTATAAACATTCATGTTTGTCGATTATTTTAGGCACAACGTGTTGTCAGATTTGAACAACCAGACGGAGGTGCAGGACTGTCCTGCTGTTGCTTTTCAGTTTCTCAACCTTTCCTTATTTGTGCAACAGCATAAGTCTGCTTTTTCAGCATTTTCTTAGCTAATTCACATACATGTATTTCAATCATTTTACAACTGATTCCAATAATTATCTGTGATGTGTCGGTTTTATTATGTCCTAAATTGTGTCCACAAAGATGAAAGCTTAAATGTATTCATTCTTCTCTTGCTATGAGATTCAGCAGGCTTCCCATTTTTATTTGCATTCAAATGCAGATGCAGACAAAGGTCAGTTTAGAGAAGCAGAATCTGTGGCTAGTTCTACGTGTCCTTGCTCAGGAGTACTCAAATCGCATCACAACTTCCTTTTTACAAAAAGAACATCTCACTTCAAAAGACCTAAAGGTGTCTTTGAGAAAATGATGTGATGTGAATTTAGATTTGCAAGCATTTCCATTTGTGAAACTGGTGTGAAAATGCTAATGTTTCTGTTTTATTTTTGGTTTTAGTTGTGATGATTTTATTTATCTTGTTTTGTCAGCCCCTTTCGGTTACGTTTGAGCTTTCAAAGTGTTATGTGTACAAATTTGAATTACACTGAAGAGAACTGGAAATAGACGTGTACAAAACAGGGTGGTTTGATGAGATAATTACAATATTCAGTCTGTATATTCTTATAATGAAGCTGTAGGAAAAAATAAACAAACAAGTCTCAAACTTCTTAGCAGATGGTCTGACTTTTAACCTCTGGTTGATTTTTACAAAATGTACACATAGAAGCAGAATGCATTGCAAGGATCTATGAAAGACAGACGAACAAGAAGACGGAGCAAATACAAATAAGCAGACGGGAAAAGGAAAAGACATAGCAAGCCTTTTGCTGCTCATATCAATCTTTGTTAATTTATGAGCATTAAAATAAAAAAGTGGGTTGAGCAGACTGGAGCTTGGAATTCAGTTCCCAACAATAATAGATGCTTAATAAACCTGTTCCCATGTTGGACTGTTTTTTTTCCTTTTTTCCCCATTTTGTAAGATATATTAAGCACTTCCACAGTTTTTAGTTACAAACTAACTCAATAAGGTTTGGGAAAACATGAGGCCAAAGGTTCAAATGCCTTTTAGGAAAGCACATGTATTGGACATTATACAAACGGGGAACCTTCAGAAGTAAACATCAGAACATGCAAAGAACATGTTGTTCGTGTCAGGTGACCAACATGAGAATAGGTTAGTTAACCACTAAGCTGCTGTTCTTCTTTTGGGTTGTCTGATGTGGAACCTTTCTTCAAATGTCCCGATTGAGTATTTATTGCAGCATAGCCACTGAAAGTGAATTACATGTCTGAAAACGGAGACTAAACTCGTCTCAGAAAGTTATGTGACTCTGCAGTGAACCAGTCAAATGTTGGGAGGATGTGGTTTAGTGTCGTGACACGGTCAGAGTGCAATGTGTTGAGCTGAGCTCTTTAGAGGAAGCATCTCTTTAAAAAAACAGCAGCAAAAACATGTAAATGTAAGATCTGACAGAAAAAAAAAGGTTGAAGCTTAATGTGTTTTTTTTTTTCCTCTATTCATATTTTACTAAAAGTCCTCAGGCTTCTATTTTGTGGAAGCTTTCTACATTGCTACAATAATCAAAGTGCAGTAAGGCTGACACTCTGAAGCCAATCAATTATCCGACCTGAACTCGTTAGCGCACCTGTGTGTGTCTAGGCGTGTGCGACAAATACATGCTGTTAGTGTGCATGAATATTTTATTTGCTAGATTCCCCCTCTTGGTCTCCGATAAAGCACGCGTTGCTCAATGTGTTTCAATTTCACACTTCCAGAGTTCCCCTCCACTGGGCAAAACACACAATGGTTACTAAGCAACCCACCATCCCAGACCTTTTCCCTTCTACTCCAGTGACTCAAGAAAAGACAAGTAGACAGATGTGGGCACACAAACAAGCACACTCCTTCACACACACACACTGTGTAACAGTAGCATACACAATGCAGCAGAAGGTCAGTTTATAGAAGCAAATGAGAAAAAGGAACACAATGTTTGGTTTTGTGTTGAAATTCACTAGGATAAATAAATAATTTATGTTGATCTGCTAACCCACATGGTTTCATAATTTATGGACCTTTACAGACAGCATTACAGTAAGAACTTAAACTAATATTTAATTATCTAAAGCCACTTAATCATATAATTTTCTTCTTCATCTTCTGTTTCTTAGAACTTTATATTATCTATACTTTTGTATAACTAAAGTGCAGTAGGTTTCATAATAACATTTTCAGTCTCACATCTGTTAAATCTTGATATATGAACCCATATTTGCAGCTTACCTCTCATAACCAAAAGTAAACTACTGTGTGAACATTTTAATATGCAAATATGGCAGAAACTGTTTCATTTTGAGTAGAGTTTGAAGCAATCCCATTGTCTTCAGAAAATTTTATTGTATAGTGAATAATTTAAAAGTTGTTTTCATGTTTCCTGACACTGAGTTTAATAGAAAAGTTGATTTCCCCAATCGACCGACATATCAGCGAAGTGTGAAATTAACCTCCATTTTCTTAACTCGACATAAACATGTTCAGACGAATTACTCTACAGAGAAGATAGGATTGCTTTGATAAAGTTTTGAGTTAAAAAGACCAGATATTGCTTCAATACTCATTTCATAAAACCCAATCAGGGTGGTAAAATAAGCTAAAAGCAAAAACGGATGTACACCTGGGATGCATGATCCCAAAATGTAAGCAACGGATCCAATCTGAGTAATAAATAACCTCATCACTTCAGTTTCAGTTTATATGATCTAAAGAGTCACTGCAGGTTTTGGTTTCCTTTTGCTGCTTCTTTTTCGAGCTTGCCTTTAATCATACACAAAATTGGTCTCTTTTCACCAGAGACGTTCTGAGCAGTAGGGGCATCCATAAAGCCGAATAAAACCTATTGGGCTCATTTTCATCTTTCTTTTTGGAGGATAGGCAAAAAGCAAAGGAAGCTGTTAAAGAGCAATCCTTAAAAAATGTGCTTTAAAATGTCACCGTATTTTTTGAGGTTCGTCTCAGTTTTGAACATTTGCAAATTAATCCATAAGTAATTGATCAGTGCAACCATTAAAGGAACATGGTCAATGATGGTGAAACGTCATGCTTCTGTATGTTAAAGACTGATTTGAGAAAAGTTGTACACCTTTGACAATTACTGACAGCTGAAACAAAACTTTGATTCCGTAGGAGAAACACCCAGGAAACAATTTCGGCTGTCAGACCACATTTTAACATCTTAAAACTACAAACACAAAGACATCTTTTTGTCATGCAAAAACATGAAACGGTCTTCCTCGGGAAACCTCTGAAAGCAACACAGCCTTTGTGATTTTTTTGAAAAAAAGAGCACTTATTTCCAGCCCCTTACTGTCCTTAAAACCCATTAACCAAACATATGGTACTGGTCGTGCGAGAGTGCCCGTCTGGACCGTTGTGACCATGTGAGCCTGGATGTGATTATAAAGATGCAGTGACAGTTGCGGCTGTTTGTTACGAGGGACAACCATAACAAGGCATTTATGAGAAACATCAGATGGTCAGGTTTAAAACAGCCAAGCGTAAATAAGCGATCGGTTTTTCTCATTTTGCTTTTTTTTTCAGCTCTAGGACATTGCCTCAGCATGACTCACTTGATTTTGTTTTTAATGAAGTAAGTCTGACAGGAGCATATCACTGAAAACAACGAAAGCAAGATATTTGCTACCCTCTTTCAGACGTGGGCTCATCACATTCTGATGGGTGTCTGGTTAAGACAGAATATTAAAATAAATCTTAACTGGATTAAAAACACGGCCGAAAATGTACTGTGGGTGTCTGGTTAAGAATGTGGGTGTCTTAACAAGACACCCACATTCTGATGGGTGTCTGGTTCAGGCAGAATATTAAAATAAATCTTAACTGGATTAAAAACACGGCCGAAAATGTACTGACCAAAATAAAAATGATAAATTTGAAGAAATAGTAGGGAACACATAGTCCACCTTATTCAATATTAAAATATAACCCTGTTATATTATTGTGAAAGATACTTTGGGTATCTTACACATTCCAAATTTGGATAATTGAGGAGTTATCTGTGTGTGATCTTGAAGACATAAACTCAGAAAGTGGGCTCACAGTGCAAGAAAGATTTTGATGATGAAAACTGCTGAAATGTGTGTCTCATAAGTCTTTGATCCTCCCAGATAAAATGTCCCAGTCATTACTTGCATTTGCAAGCCGCTCTTGAAGCTCTGGTGGGCTGCTGGACGATCACTGTTTGCTCTGGAAGATGTTCAAAAGCTCCAACTGGTCAGAAAAAGACGAAGATTAGAAGAGTTCAGATTTCTGTAAAGCAGTACAGTCATACAGTTGAGATGATACTTTAATCATGCCTAAACCTCTCCCATCTTGTCCTGACATGAAGCCAGTGTCCATCTCTTTCGTCTGTACCAAACCTACATACACATTCAAACAAGAGAAATTCTACCCACCAGTCACTGACTCAGAGATATTCTCCACACAGATACACTCATTCTGTCAAATGCTTAGCCTTATTCTGCCATGCACAGACTAAATATTCTTGCTCATCTAGCACTAGAAATTTAACGAAGGCAAAAATGCTAAACTATATTCAGCCTCAATTCTTGTCTTCTCTGTGCTCCTGTTACAGACTCACAACAGTGAAGGGGTAACAGTGACAAAAGGCCACCAGCATCATCTACTTTATTAGCTAGACTTAAACGATTGCTTGTGAACACAAACTGCAAAACAACCAATCACATGGCAGCAACTTTATGCATTCATACAATTAGACGTCGTGAATAAAACTTGCTGAAATTCAAACCAATCATCAGAATGGGGCACAAGTGAATTGAAATGACTCTGAAAATGCCATGATTGTTGGTGCCAGATGGGCTGACCTGAGTGTTTCAGTCTGCTGGTGTACTGGGTTTTCCTCAATGATCTCTTAGGTTTACAAAAAAAGAAATGCTCAGAGTAAAAGAAAATATCCAAAGGCAATAGGCTGGTTACAGAAAATGTCTTCTCGACATTACGGCCGCCGAGAAATGGGAAAACTGATTTAAAATTATACAAAGACACAACAAAAGCTCAGACAACAACTCGCTGAATGTACCATACCGTGAATATTAAATCTGACAACAGGAGGCATATGGGGCCTGCTGGTGGTTTCTTCCTGTTTATAGGGAGTTTTTCCTCTCCATGCACGCTGAGCGTGAGGGATTGCTGTAACTCAATAACTCGATACAATCTGCTAAGTTTTCTTTGCTAGAAAACCTTTCAAACTCGTTTGAATAATGAACTGAACTTCACTGCACTGTTTGATAACTAGGATCAATTGGAATGCTTTTTTTTTCTGTGAAGTCTCTTGAGATGGCATCCATTGTGAATTGGTGCTATGTAAATAAACTGAATTGAATTGATTTGAATTTAAATTAAGACTGCAGTTCAAACAGGCTTACAAAAAATGGATATTAACAGATAAAAAGGTTTTTGAACATCACAACAAGCTTACTCACCTCCAGCGACCTCTACAGTCGCCAGATCTCAAAACAATACAAAAGCTTAGGGACAAGATGAAATAGGATATTCATATCATAGATGTTGAGTTAACATATTTGAGGTAACCATGTGATGTTATCATGCCAAAATGGACCAAAATCTCTAAGTACACTTTCCATTATCTTGATCTTTCTATGCTAAAACAAATTAGGACATTTCTAAAGGACAAAAAGAGGTCTAATCTGATTCTACCAAGAACACTTAAGAAGTGGCAAATGACTGTAGGTTATGTTTATTTGTAGTAATAGCTCCATATCAAAATACATGTTGCATATAGTAAAAACTCAATCAGTCATCACTGATCTTATGAGTCCCTAAAAGGTAGAAAAACTGCATGTTTTAAGTGGAATTTATAAGAGTGTACTCATACCACCATGTAAAATTGTATTTATATTTACAGAATAAAGAGGAAAGGTGAATGCTTACTTTTCAGTCTAAGGCATATTACCCTTGAACACAAGGGTAACACTTTTAGCTAACATTAATGGAAACAAAAAAAGAAAAAACATCTAACCCCATCAATCAACTCCTAATGACCATAAGAGACGAGGAAATATTGAAGGGAAAGAGCGGGTGATTAATGTCACTGCAGGGAGGGTTTTTTTATTTTTATTTTTTTTTGATTGATGCCAACAGGAGCACATAGCATCAGGAGCAGACATACAGAGAACATAAAACACCTGGAAGTTAGCAAAGACCACATCTCACTAACTGTATTGATGGATATTATTCTTTTGGTACTCTTCAAAACACACAAGCTGGCATTCGTATTGCGGTACAGCTGAAGCAAGAAGTTAGAAAAGTAGCTGTTTAAACCACCCAAAGCCAATGCTTTCTAAGCTGCCAGCCTGCTGATGATTTGGTCATTAGTTGTCACCATAATGAAAGAACCGCAAGACTAAAATGAAGCAATCAAACTGTGCATGTGGGAAGTCGGATACTATTATTTTTATGAATCTACAGTAATTTGACCTCACCATTCATAGCAAAAGACTGTTTTCCTCCCTTATTCCAACCTGCGTAGTTCAGGTTCGATAATGACACATGACAACTGTGAACAAAAAATGCAAAGCAAATAAAATACTGCTATCCCAGAAATAGAGGTTTTTAGAGCCTTATAATAAAACATGTTAAGATAATAAGCTAAGCAGGTTTGTCCAGAGAAAATTCTTGAAATCAGTGATGAATGTTCAGGACAAATTAAATTATTTTTAAAGTAGGATTAAAAAAAAACAACATGAAGTCCACAAAGATTTTCAAAATAGATCTGCAAAGTACAAAACTAGCAT
>NW_006800122.1:573227-596902 GCF_000485575.1 Poecilia formosa
AGCCTTAGAGAAAAGAGAAGCATATCTGAGTGGATGTCTTAACATATTTTCTGTACCAAATGGTATAAAAAAAAAACATAAGTAAAACAATCCAAACATTTAGTGATGACTATGATCATATGTTTGTGTAAAGGCAGACAATTCAACAGTCCCAATCTTTTTTAGGTTGTGGTACCAGATTATTGAGAAACCACATCCTTAAATAAAAGTGTGTGTCTTTTGTCTTGTCATGAGCAAGGTAGATATAATCTAAGGTTCAATTCCGTTTCTTCTCAGCAGCATGTCCATATACACTCCCCACTTCATCTAAATTCTCATATTTAATCAAATTCTCAATAACCACTTTGCCGACCCAGCGTCACTGAATGCTTGGATGCATAGCGCTCAATGATTATTATGCTGCCTCCACATGTTTTTTCTGACAATCCTGTATTTTTTTTTTCTTATTTAAGAGCCATTCTGATTATTCTTAATAGAATTTTATCAATACTTCTAGTATGTGACAATCTATGCCTTCTCTGGATATTGAGAATGTTCTTTCTTCATGTTGATTGTAGTGTCTGATTTGTTTTTCTTTTTTTTTTTCTTTTATCCTCTAGTAAGCCCTTCATATTTGATCTGCCAAGCTTTCTCATTAGAGGTAATGGAGTATCTACCTCCTGCAGACCACTTGGCTCACTGATTGGTGTAAAGCTGATTTTTCTTTTGAATGTCAAACATTATGTTACCTTCTATAAATGCATTACTTTTGTTGAGTTTTTATATTTTCAAAGTAATTTTAGTGCAGATGTATAACATTCTTCACAGATTATTATAAATTCATATTTGATAGGCTTTTTGTAAATCCAGAAAATTATACAACTCAGTGGGAAAAAATTACCATGTAATTTGCATTTGATAATGGAACACGATTCAAAAAACCTCTCTTGCTAACTGTACTTATCATCTTTGTCCACTAGGTGTCACTACAGCTACAGAAAATGGCATTGAAGGGAACGCTGACAACTAGCAAACAGATGGAAAAAGGTTTCACCTCTAAGTCACAGTATTTGTCCAGAAGGGAAAGCTGACTACCCGGCTTTACTCTGAGATGAAAATGTTTGGACAAAAAGAGGATATCACACATTAGAATCAGAACCTTTAGGTGTTTTTTTTTTTTGTTTTGCTTGTTTTTTCAGGAAAATAAATGTGTATGTGGACAGCCAAAGCTGAAAGGACAGCATGCTTGACAGATTTTTTAAAACGATCTAAGCATCAACAAAAGATTTTAAAATTACATTGTCAAGTTGAAGCTTCTAGCATGTGTCCCTGTACTTCCTAAAAAGTGAGAATTTTCCATTGAAGTAAAAGACACAGCATAAAACTGTGGTTCACAATCAGCTTCAACAGCAGAGACTTTACGTTGTCTCCAGTGACGCACCAGTAATAATGTTGTCAAAAGTGATGCTGGGTGTCATCCTGTCCCTCCTCATCCTCCTGACTGTGGGTGGTAATGTGCTGGTGTGTCTAGCTGTCTGCGCCTCACGACGCCTCCGCTGCCTCACTAACTGCTTCATTGTGTCACTGGCTGTGACAGACCTCCTGCTCGGCCTCTTGGTCCTCCCGTTCTCCGCCCTCCTCCAGCTCAGTGATGAGTGGCCGTTCGGCCCAGTTTTCTGCAACTTCTACATCTCCATGGATGTCATGCTGTGCACGGCTTCTATCCTAACGCTGCTCGCCATTAGTGTGGACCGGTACCTGGCAGTGACCATGCCTCTGAGATACACCTCTCTGGTGTTGCCATGGAGAGTTGCTGTAGCCTTGGTGAGTGTCTGGACAGTGTCAGTGGCTGTGTCGTTCTTGCCAATTCAAATGGGATGGAACACTGTTAATGGCACGGTGCAGAATCACGGGCCCTGGGCTTCTGAGAGGAGATGTCGTTTCGAGCTGAACAGGCCTTATGTACTTACAGACTCTCTTCTCACCTTCTATCTGCCTCTGTTGGCTATGTGCTGGACCTATCTTCAAATTCTTCGCATTGCTCGGGCACAGGCCAAGCGAATTATCAGTGCCCGACCCATTTGCATCACCAGCTATAACTGCAGGAACAGCCCCTCCACAAGTACTACCCTGGTTTCTGGTGTGACAGCTGTGGCACTAAGAGACCACAAAGCCACACTGACATTGGCAGCTGTGATTGGAGCTTTTGTTGTCTGTTGGTTGCCTTATTTCATATTATTCACAGTGCTAGGTCTCAAGGAGCATCCAGACCCTGGCATAGTACCAGAATTCCCTATTGTATTGTGGTTGGGGTATGCCAACTCAGCCCTCAACCCTGTCATCTACGGAGCCCTAAACAGAGACTTCAGGTCAGCTTATGCTCATCTACTGAGATGCCGTTTCCCTACATACAATGGCTGGAGAAGTCAGCAATCTTCTCCCACTTTTACAGCAGGTGATGCAGCTGCTTCGAAGTGGCTAATAGCATAATCTTCGGTCAAATTATCCGGTGTTTGTTTTAGCATGTTTTTCTCCTACAATTATTTTGCCTTTCCTCTTTCAATTCTTAGCCCGAAAGCAGCTCACCGAGGTGACACTGCTGTGTGGCCACACCTCTGCCTCCTGTACAGAAGCAATAACATCTCAAAATGTCATGCTTCAGGACGTGAGCAGCAGAGGAGCTGCTCCAACCACTCAGTCTACAAATGGCACAGCTACCACAGATGTCAGTGGCAATCAGGGGTAACTTGTTTTTTGGCTTTTGGAACTTTGTGTATTTACATTAAACTTCAGCTCTTAGTTTATGATTGACATCTTATGATGATGCATCTGTCATGCATTAAAGAGGCCCTCATTTGGAGAGTCATACTGAAACAATAAGATTGGCTCTATTTTATGAGATATTCTACCATTCTGTAAAACACAAAGTTAATTTAGCTTTCTATGTGAATGTGAATGTGTCATCCCTTTATATTCAGTGAGCCAGTGCTGTGCTGAGCCTATTGCACACCTCTGATCCAGTATCAGCCAGCCTGAGGAAAAAGCAAGACAGACAGACGAAGATGGACGGAGATGCTACAACCCCCCACATATTCAGTGCCACAGCAGAACCAACCATAATGCCACATGTAAGTAGATATACGGCACATACTGACAGCACTATAGCCCCCACAGGCCATATCTTGCCCAGAACAAATGAACTGTGACACAGATCCTTGCTGTGTCATCCACAGTGCAGTGGGCCATATGGCAATATGCTTATTAGGCCAAGAAAATTTGCTTTCAGCACTTGTTATCCAGTTTCACTGCTTGTTTTTATGTCCCCTGCAAAGATGTTGTGAAAAGTTTGGAGAAAGCAAAAAAGAAAACCAAAAATTGGTTTCTATAACTATTGATCATCATTCTGTTTTGTCACACTACAACAAAAGCTTTTAACTGGAATTGTATGTGACAGATTAACACACACAGTTGGCAATTGTAAAGAGGAAATAAAATAGTTTACACATTCCCTCCATTCTCTACCACTTATCTGATATGGGATGACTGGTTTTAAAGGCCCAGTAGGAAAATCCAGACATCCCTTCTCTTAGTGACATTCTCCATCTTATTCTGTGTGACCCCAAATCATTCCCAACGCAGAATGGATATATTGTCTCTCCAGTACATTTTGGATTAGCCCAAGAGTATCGTCTTAATAGGCCATGTTTTTAAAGAGAGTCATCCTGAACAGATGTCCAAACGTTTAACAGAACCAGTTCTCGTCCTGCCAGTTCCTCACCTAATAGTGAGGAGTTAATTTCAGTGTTCAAGTACTTGAACATCATGGTACTTTTGATCATCATGGTCCTGAGATGTGGATCCCGATCCACATCTCAGGACCCTAGGTGAGGGTAGGAATGAATGAATGAATGAATGAATGAATGAATGAATGAATGAATGAATGAAGATAGGCCTTTAAATTGAGAACTCTGGTTTTTGATTTACTTCTTTTCCTCACCAGTTCAAAGCACCACAGCATATCAATAATTCAGAAGGTGGTTTTACACATCCAGTTCCTCACAGTGAAAAGAGATTTTACAAAGTATTGACTTTTCTAGTCTGAATAAAAAATGTAAAGCAGAGTAACTGAAAGTTGTGCCTTTTACGTTTGGAAGTGTGCATTACTTTGAGTTGCTCTATCACATAAAATGTTCAGGGAATATAATTTTGCAAAGTACTGCAAGGGCTCACCTTGTTTTCTGCAAAGAATTGCCAGCGCCCCTTTTTGTAAACTGCACCAGCAGGAAAAAGGGCAGGAGGTTCTCGAAAGTTTCAATTCGAGAATGCCTTGATGCTATATCAAGGCATCAGATATAGCTATGTGAAGACAGTAGCCTTGACTTATTTTTTGCTCTGAAGCAATGGCTGTGTTCAAGTCAAATGGGACTTTAGAGTCGCATTTGATGTTGAGGCTTTACGTAAAAAATAAATTATATATACTTTGTAACAGCCCATGTAGCTTTAATACTAATTCAAATGGTTTATTATGGACACTGACTCCTCCACTAAACTACATAGAGGACCATTTCAGCATTAGCACAGTTTATCACACAATATGCTTCTTTCAACTGTTATATTTGAACCTAGATTTATATATAAATCAAATACATCCTGAATGTTTTGAGCAGTGCCATGACTCACTGGAAATACATGGTTCACAGAGAAATTAGGTTGTTTAAAAGATAGCTTCTTTTTTGTGACACAGTACTATGAATAGAGAAACTTTTTTATTGTCTTTTTTGTTTTTCCTTTAGGATTCAACACCACTAATTTTGAGAAAAGACAAGAAAACCCAAGATCTCAAGACTCCAGACCTCATCAGTAAGAATCAATGTGTTCTCACAGTGGGAAGGCAAACAGAAAGTATTGAAGCTTTGCAGGAATAAATGGCACCAGCCAATTAGCTCGTGGATCGCCACATTCATTAACTCGTGGACATTTTTCATCCTGACTCCAGAGTGCACTCCAGTGGAAACATGACGCACCGCATCTCGAACTTGGAAAGAGCTTTTTGGAAAGAGAAATTTATCAAGAATTGCATGTTCTATGAAAACCAGCCAATAAGAGACAAAAAAGGGTGAAGAGACTTTCAGTAAATCGGCCCCTGATTTAAATGTGTAGCATACAATGTGTGTAATGTGTTCATTTTGTGAAATTATAACCAACACTCACACATTCTTGTTCCTAGTGTTGTGCAAAGCTGACAAATGTATCTATTGAATTGAAATATAAACACTACCGGTGAATGAAATCAATACACGCCTTGTTCCTATAAAATAACAAGTAATGAAAATATATATAAGGAGCAACGAAGAAGAGGAAATTCCTGAAATACTCTGTTTGGTGGAAATGAAGGTTGTTGAGCATAATGTATTTGTTTAGAACTTGAGTGACACAGAAACAGCATATTATCTGAAAATGTTACTCGAAAATGTCACACAAGCAGTTAGTTATTTCCTTTGAGGAACTCTTTGGAGGCATACAATAACATATACTGTAAAAGATCATGTATTTTAAATTATTAGTTCTATGTAAGCACATTTCAAGAAACTAATCTTTTAAAAAAACACTCAAATTTGGCATTTAAGATGAAAAACCTTTTTTAATAATGCAGATTTTTTTTTTCCTTCTAGATTCAGGACACAAGATTCCTTTAATTATTGTTTATATATATATTTTTTTAATTGCACCAGTGTAAAAACAGCTCTCAAAAGGAGAGGTAAAATAACCTAAAATAAATGTCACATGCACACACACACAACTCTGTCACACACACAGCCAATATGTAAGGTGCCAAGATATTGTGTGAACATAAAGATAACTGCAAACACGAAATGAATGTCACTTCCAGATTGCCATACTAAAACATATTCCGTAAACATAAAAATAAATGAAACATAAAATAAAACAGGATCACTCTCAGAGTTGGAGTTCCAGCAGACTTGTAAACAGATAAACATAAACTGGATAAACGTCACTTTTTGTGTGACATCCTAGCATCGTTCAGTTCAGTGATGGCCCTTGTGAAAAACCTGTAAAAACTGTTCAAGAGCCTGATGGTGCGACTTTTTAATGCCCTGTATTTTCTTTGCAATTAAAGAATGGGTGTAGATTTGATTGGAGCCCGTTTTGAAACATCCACTACTAATCCTGATGTGGTCTGTTGATGGCTGACGAGACAGACTTTACTTGCATCCTGTGAGACAAAGGTCACTAATTTAACATTAGTTCAATTAAAGTGACAGTGCAACTTCATGCAAGTCAACACTTGGAACATATTCCATTACTGCCAAAGCAGGAGTCTTTCCAAATTACCTGGGCATAACCATTGAGCATGCTATGTTTATAATATTATCTTTGCTAAATCCAGAAACATGGCAACAGACTTCCTTCTTGCAAACACACACATAATTTGTTGCTTTTTGAAATCACATACACTGATAAATGTAGATTAACTTTATAATGAGGAGTTGAAATAACAACAGAGATTGATCAACTTTTGATCAACTTTGATCAATCTCTGTAGAGATTGAAGAGAGGTTGAAAAACTGATTTCTTTAAGCATGTAGTGTAACTACGGTGTTTTATCTTTAAAACTTCTTATTGCAATATAAACAACCTAAGTTAAATTAACTATTTTTTTAAATAGTAAAAAGCTCTTCTTCAAAGTTGATAAAAGTTGTTTTTCAATGATATTTTAGGATATATTATAATCCATTCAGTTTAAATCTGCCAAATACCAACTGTTCCAGTGGGCAAAGTATTCTGTTTTAGACTTGTATGTGGTAAAGAACATCATTCCAGAAGTCCTGTACTTGATTTACATTCTACCTGGCAAAACGTCATGTTTTTCCATCAAGAGCAAATATTTCCTTCTTGCACACCTCCAAGGAAAATTAAACCTGAGCAGGTTCTTTCTGATTGCGCTTTCATATTGGTCATTGCAAGAGTCTGCCGTTATGTGCTACGATGAAATGTAAGGTTTTCAGGGCTTCTTGCTGCATCCTGCAGTCTGCTTTTGACAATGAACCTGGTTGAATCACTTGGCTGGGTTATTTAAAATGTCCTTCACTCACTGTCGACTTGGATAATCTCCTTACATCTCACTGTCGTGTTCACTCTCAAACTAAAAGTCTAAATATTAAAACTATTTAAATATCAAATCCCCTTCAAAAATGCTGATTGGCAATGTTCTGACCATGCACATCAGTATCTGTTTGAGTGTAACTTCAGCTTTTATAATAGAGAATAAATGTGAGGATGTCCTGAGTTATTCATCTCAATTACAAAATACTATAAAAATTTTGTAATTTTTATAGCCTGTTACAGAAATTTGCAAAAAGGTATTTCATTTAGCTTTTTGTTGTTTTTTTTTCTAATATTAAATGTTCAAATATGTTAGAAAAACATGCAGGCAGGATGTTTTCATGTTTTAAAGAGTCTTGGTCTCATATCATACCTGGCTTTATTTGGGTACAAATATATATGTATTGATGTCACATACATTCGTTTGTTCTAGTCTAAAACTGAAAATTATATAAGAAAAATAAAACTGTTTTACTTGGTTCTGGTGCAGAGCCTGCAGGAACCTCTTTTGCAGCTTATGCTTGCACAGTAACTGTAGATTTTCTCCTTAAATGCTCACACCAAAATAATGCTCGGAGGAGTAAGGAAGAACGATTACTGTACACAATTCTTTCCATTGATGCGAGGAGTGTGAGTATTTATTAGCAGCAAAACACCCAAACCCAAATGTAATAAGAGCCTTTAAAAAGATTTTTTAATCCAATTTTGCCGGTAGTATGGAGGACAAGACAAGTGGACGCTGGTTAACTGCTCTTATTTGCCACAAATTGATTCAGGTTTCTTCTTCTCCTTCTTTTGCAAGAAAAATAATACCCTGTCCCTTGACAGTCCTGGTCACTTGACACCCTTTTCCTGTGACCACTGGCATCTCAAACCCCATGAAAACCATTCATCACCGCTTCTTTAACATCCAATGAATGTAGAGCAAACACAGCAGCGTACGCATGCATACAAAGGCACAAAAAGCACCCACACACCCGACTTGCTCCAGATAGGCTATCAATCATGGATATTGTCATTATTCTGTGTCATCGACAAGACACTTTTTTTCTATCTCTATAGTCTGTCTTTCGCTTTATACCCTTTTCTTTCCACTGTCTCTCTCTTCAAACACACACGCTCTCTCTCTCACACACACACACACACACACACACACACACATGCACACAAACAGAGCGGATCATGAATCATAAATCTTATGAATGCCATCTAAAGACTGCTCAGCACTATGAGAAAGAGAGATGATTGATAGACGGGTGTAGCTGTGGCGAAAGTGAAGGAGATGGACGAAAGGTTGGAAGAGGCGGCGTCGAGGTCAGAAGCCGCAGTTCAGGGGTCAAACGCATCAGAGAGACAGCGTGCAACATGGCCGAGAGACGAGGCACAAACGTGGAGGGACTTGGAGGTGGTGTGGGGGGGGAAGGATGAGGAGGAGCAGAGAGGGAAGGGAGTAAATGGTTGAAGAGGAAAGGGAGAGAGGAGGGGTGTGGTGTGCTGCCACAGTGAGGCTAAAGCCATAACTCATCTTTTATTAAAAATAATGAAAAAAACTTAATGAGTTAATAATATCTGGAGGAAGAGATGGAGAGAGAGAGAGAAGGAGATGGAGGAAGGGACAGGAGGACAAAGGAGAAGGAAAGAGGAGAGAAATCAGCCTATATGAAAGAGAAAACAGGGTCAGAGTGTGTCTCCTCTTCGGTCATTTGTTTCACTTTCCAAAGTTCACTCAAGATTCATTAGACGGGCAGGGACAATCACGGCGAACGCTCTCTTTCTGCACACCCAAATCCCAAAGCCTGCCTGGTAATTAAAGGCACTTAACAACCAATTAACAGTGATGAGCTAAATTAGCAGGATATTATCTGCTTTGAATCATCCACTGCATTATCAGTGTATTGAAACAGCAATGAACAAACCTCAGTGGCCTGTGTTTGCATGTTGGCAAATGACGGATTAATTACTATTAAAACAGCAGCATCTTAATGAGCTTGGAAACAATTAGAGGGGTCGTTAGCATGTGGAGGAAGGCTGAGAACGGAGGGAAGAGAGGGCGTGTACAAAACAGGAGAGAAATCTTCATTCGGAGGCAATACTGATTAAATGGACGTACGGTCGCACTCATCGCCCAATATCCACGGACTTATTAAATACATGACATCACCATTTGTCTTTTCCACCATCAAACTACTTTCCTGCTGCCATTAGCTTTCCCCCTTTTTCTCAGGCTTCCCCAAGTCTGCCTTCGCTTCATCTCTCATAAAAAGCCTTTTTCTTGCTCTTCCATTTCTTTCTCCACTTTCTGCTTTTTTAACTCCCATCTCTCCCATCCCTCCTTCATGCTTGGGGGGCACAGTCCTGTGGAGGAATTTAATATGCAACTTTTATATGAGAAACCAATCGCATACGTCTGGGTCTATTGGGCTCGCAATCTATCGGCCTGGACGGCTAATGCAATAGAGGGAGCCGGGGCTATTTATCACGCAGGGAGCTATCTTTTCCTCTATCTCTCCCACTCTGCCCTCGCTCTCTCTGTCTTTATTCAAGCCTGGATTCCTGGCTGCCACTAAATCAGGCCAACTATGAGCTATGGCTGCCCAGAGGGCATCTCCTCTTTTATGGGAGGATTTGGATTTTGTATCTACTGGTTCCTCAGTGGTCGTTGAGACTGTGCTAACGGAAGCTATAAACATTCAACAAACAAAGACAACAACTTAAATGCCCCCCCCCCCCTCCACCCCCCACCTCCGATCCCAGCAGTAATGATTGTGAACGTGTGAAGAAATACGGCAGGAGGAGGACGAATAAACCTGATGAATAAGATATCAGGGTCATTTACAATGATGCTGCGAGGATTTGTTTGCATGTATGTCATCAAATAGAAAAGGAGAAACGATTGCACATGCACAGACAAGAAAGTTTACATTCAGTCATCGTGCACATTAATCTCAGAGCGCGGCACTGGTTTTTCTAGTTATCTATCTGCACTGGTCTTGTTTCCGAACCAGAAGGACTGAAAATAAATGGTTTAAAAAGAAGCAACAAATTTTGTTCAGAGGCATTACCTTTCATCGAAGGTGTACGAGATAAAATACACCTCACTTACCAAATATCTGAATACGGCTTGATGATTATTTCTGAAATTGAGTTTGAAGTTACAAAACAAATTATTTAAATTTTCACCGGAGTATTTGTTAGCTTTGTAAATTTCCATACTAAAGGAGTCCAAAAGGACGCTTCCAGGTTTCGTGGGATTAAGTGCCTATATTTTTGTCTCTCATATATAATTCTGCTATTTGTAGTCAGACAACTTGGTCTCGCTTCATTTGACTACATCTCTGTCTCAACTGTAATTATAGTTGAACTTGAAGCAGCAAACTTTCTGAATGTTCTTGATTATCTCAAATTATTTTTTTCAACTGAAGCTGAAAATCTGATGTCCTCCCTGACCATGTAAACTGAATACTCCTGTTATTTACAATTTCTCACAAAATATCTATGATTTACTTACTTTTAAAAGGCTGTTCAGTCAATTGTCTTACTGTGTGTGGACACTAATGTTTACGTAAGGTCAATGCAACAATGTGACAATACAGAATAAGAGAAAACTAGAGTGTTGATAAAAATTTATTCTTTAATGAGTGGCTCCTATCTAAAATGCTGAAATGCTATTTGTATTGCTTATTGGTTCATGATTCCATATTTTTGACATTTAGTTCTGTAATCTTACTTATTTCAACTTTATTTATGGATTAAGATTTTTTTTTCTAAATAAAATTTATCTTTTTAGGAAGTAAGGTCTCCAAGAGCGATACGTTTTAAATATTTGTATGCACACCTACAACATCTTAAAACATAACATCGTTATTACCATACATATAATAAATTATTAAAACTGAAAATAAAACATAATTCAGCATTAATAACGCATTAAGAACAGAAGCAGCCATCCCATTACATGTTTAAAACTCTTAGGTTAAAGAAAGCTGCTCAGTTTCAGGTCTTCTTGTTTGTCCAAAGTAGAAGGAGCATTATAAGAAAATGTCTTTTTCCCCAAGTTCTGTATGTTCTGAAGAAATGCAATAAAAGTGTGTGAGCAGAGACCACTGTTACTCTGTTTATGTGTAATGTAGGAAATTAGAAACAGTGATAGAAGGCCATAGCTGATTTATCACTGAAAATATAAAAATCCAAAGGTCTGAATGTGGACAGTAAGGCCAGTTCACAGAGAGAATGAAGTGCAACACTGGGTAAGGATTTTACATCCTGTAATGAATCTCAATAGTCTGCAATGAACAGTGTCCAGGGTCTGTAAAAAGCTAACTGGAGAATTCATATAAATAACGTCACCATAATTAAAATATAAGCTGTACGACATGTTTTGTCATGTTGAATAAAAACCTTGATAGTGCTCGGCATCCGTTAGCCACAACGTTCAGCTATGAAACAAAACAATTTCTATTTACAGGGGCAGCATTATGAATTTTTCAGGCACATAGTGACATTTTCTAGCACTATCAATTAGCTATGTTACCTTCAGCTTTTGTAAAAACGTTGTATAACAAACATTACTTCAACCAAATGTGGCGCCTTGAAACTGGCCTCTGTCTCTTTAAGAAGCTCCTGCTATTTCTGACACTCTGCCTTCAGCACGTCATCACAACAATACTACTCCATTATGCTGTTTACAAATATTCTTAGGAGCTCAGAAGACTCTCAGTTCCTCCAGGTGTTTGCTAATTGCTGCTGCCACTAGTCTAGTGGAAGTGAGTGGAAATCACACTCTGTGAGGCTGAAGGTCGGCTGGAGAATTCAGCTCCAAGAAGGAGCTTTGCGGTTATAGACGGCGTTTTGTGAGAGGAAGTGTTTAGATACCCCCAAATAGCTGCAGCAGAAAATTAGAGGATTTCTCAAACTTAAAAAACAGAGCTAAGGCACCAACAAACGCTCTCGATTTACCAGTGTTCAAGTAGTCCGACCCTCATAAGACATGAACCACAATCAAAAGAACAAGCAGAAGAAATTAGCTTCTTAAACAGACTGCTCGACTCGGCCTTAGAGATAAGGTGAGAAGTGCCGTCATTCAAGGGACTTGGAAGTAGAGTCGCTGGTTCTTCGGATTGAAACAAGTCAGCTGAGATGGATCAGGAAGCTTTCAAGGCGCCTCCCTTTGGAGGTTTTCCAGGCTTGTCCCTCTGGGGGGAGACTTCAGGCAAGACCTGGAGCCCACTGGTGTGATTAGGAATCCTGTTTGCCCTGGAAATGCCTTTAGGTTCCCCAGATTGATGGTGTCGATGGGGAGAGACACATCTGGGTTTCCCTCATAGATCTGTTATCCCAGCAACCCAATTTCAGGTAAGAAGACAATGGATGGATGTTTATTTCAGAAAATACTGTACTAAAGCATCTTTCTATGTTTCATGTCATTTAGTTTGAAGACAAAACTAAGAGTGTATTTCCTTGTGCTTAGTCAGTATGACTAATAATACAATGCATACTAAAACTATGCCGTATAAATCATGTGGTACTCACACAGCAGCAGCTGCATACCTTCAAAAGTTTCCTGTTGAAAAACAAAAGTGACAGCGAGCAGAGCAGGCTGCCCACCTGCAGCAATTAAAATGCCTCAGAAAACCAAATTCATTTCAACAAATTAGCCACATTACTGGCCACTGTGTAATCGCTGATGGCAATTAATAAGAAATTAGTCACAATCAGCCCTATATTAACATCTCACCCAGGGGCCGCGGCTGGAAATTAATAACCAGAGATTCATCTCTCTTACTGTCTTTTTGGCTCGCCCTCTCTCTCTCTATCTCTCTCTCTCTTACACACACACACACGCACACACACACGCACACACCTATGCTCATCCACCTTTGCTGTTCATGAATCACCTCTAAGATGCCCATTTTCTCTATGCAGATCATCTCCTTTGAGCCACAATCTGCTCGTGTATGCCAGCCAGCTTCCTCTTTACCAGAGTGTGAAAACCCCCTCAAAGACATGGGTGTGTGTATGTGTGTGTTTCCACTTCTTACTGGTATGATCAACACATGTGCATGAGGACTGTGTAGACAAACAGCATGTATATTTAGAAATATAGCATATTGTATGTTTGTGTGGTGTGTACCGTGTAGTTTGTGTGTGAGTCTAAGGTGCTACTCAAATGGGGAGGGGGGCCACTGGTGGAGACTGGGCCCGCCTCTAGGGGTCCTCACACCAATCAGCAAAGCACACCAAGAATCAATTAACACCAGTAGGAGGGGGCAGAGGCTACACACACTTAGACACATGCACGATCACATGCTGCACTGTCTGAGGAGATATCCGTCAGATCAACACACTGCACTGGATGCCAAACTGTGTACGTGTGCGTCTTTGAGCTCTGTCCCAGTGTGCCCCAGTCTCTCATGGTGTGAGGTTGGGGAACAGATTGGGGGTCAGCAGGGGGGTCAGGCCAGGGTCACCCCCCGTCTGAGCTGTGTGTGTGTGTGCGTGTATATGCGTGCGTGCGTGTATGTGTGTGTCAGTCTGCGTTTCGGTGTGTGGACCGGCGCTTTCAGAGCTCGCTGGCAGGCAGAAGTGAACAAGATTGATGGTGTTGATTCAAACTACAAATTCATTGTTGCCATCAAGTCCTTGGAGGATAAATACATCCGCAGAAATTATGACGGAAGGGACCGAAATGAGTATCTCACATTTCATATTCGTCTTTCGCTCCTTCTGTTTTTTTTAAGCGTCTCTCTGGTGAGGGGACAGCTGCTGGCTACATGAAAACCATTCATCATTGCATCTTTACTGTAAAATTATTGACAGAAAGGAGCTTCAGCCGGTATATTGGCTGCACTGTCTACAAGTCTGGGATTGAAGATATAGAAAACTTTTGATTTGAGCCAGCCAACTACAAACCGTTTTAGGTGGCTTGGCTAAAACGAGAGCGGATAGAAGATATTTCCGCCAAATAAAGTGATCAAAGTCTGCCTACCATTTGTCCATGACTGTTCCTCTGTAAAACCCCACCTCTTTCCTCTTCCTCTCCTTCTACACATTGCCGTCTCCATCTGTTGGCCCATTGCACTCGTCCGTCCACTAGCCCCCACTCTCTCCCTTACTCGTTTCCTCTCATCCTCTGCTCCTCTCTGGCCTTCCAGCCCGGAGGGAGGTAAGGTGATCTCCCCGTGCTGCTGTAAGTGACTGGTATTAGTCTCCTTCTCTGTCTGTCTGTTTGATCCCGGCACTAATGACTCCACAGGGACTAAGGGTCTGATAATGGGAAATCAATATAGAGAATAGCACTCTGGAGTGGCCTCACTTAGCTCTCGCTCTTTCACGCCTCTCAGCAAAGCGCCTCCGAGTATTCCTGTGTGTGGGAGCAGTGTGCGCAGGAAATCAGTTTACATACACGACCTTGCAAAAGTGTTCATATCCCCCAAACAGTTCACGTTTTGTCACATTATGACCTCAAGCTTCAATGTATTTTCTAGGATTTTATGTCACAGTTCAACACAAAACAGTACATATTTGTGTAGAAGCAAAACAGTGAATAGTACCATAGCATGATCCTTCCACCACCAATGTTTGGGGATGGTATTTTTAGACAATTAGGACAAATTCATACCTTCTAAAACTCTCTATTGTATTAATCATTATTTGTACCAGCCTGCTAGCACATGCAAGTAGATATGATGTGACCACACTGACTGTGCATTCCTACAGCAACAATGCAAATATACAAGACAATACTAAAAACTATACACGAGTGTATGAATGCTAGTGAGATCTTGATCGTTTAAAAACAAACACAGAATATATGCAAATCTCTATAGTTTTCCATCATCTATGGTTTTGTACATATAATAGCAACAGATAGTCCCACCTTAGCTGGAATCTCTGCATCTCCTCCAGAGGTACCATGATGCAGTAGGTTGGTTGATTCTCTGCTTGATGCTCTCCTTGACCAGTTTATGCGGACATCTTTGGCTTGGTTTTCAGCTGTGCCGTACATTTCCATTTTCAAATGATGTTCACAAGATGCTCTTCATTTAAAGCGTAGCATTTCTGTTGCAATCCAGCTGCTCGTTTACACGTCTCCCCTGATCGGAGTCTCTCACACCGGCACTTTTAAAAATCAGGTCTCAGAGTTAATTTTTTTGTTTAACGCCCCCGCAGTGGAAAAACTCCGCAGGCACAAGCGAAGCACGCACGGCTGCCGCGTTTATTTTACGCATCCACATGCAGGTAAAAACACAATGAAACATTCTTTAGCATTGTGCTATATTGTGATACTAAACTTATTTAGTTTAGCACAATTTCTGATAAGAAACATAAGTCTTAAATGAGCACTTCGTCCATAGGAGAAGGAGACGGGTTACTGAGATAGAAGCTAAGGGTCAAAAGCTCGTGCGCATTCCACAACACGCTAAAGTCACAGCGCCATCTAGTGGCCTGGCATGACAAAGCCACAGCTGAGTCAAGATATTGATTTCCCCAAAACATCAGAAAATACAGACAGTTTCCAGGCACCGGTGCCTGGAAACTGTCTGTATTTTCTTCTTGTTTTTAAGTTCTAAAAACAAGAAGAAGAAAAAAAAACAAACTCAGAGGCCTTAACAGAACTGCTGTATTTATAATGAAGTTGAATTATACGTAGGTCAACTGAGGTGATGTTTGATGGCAATCGCTCACTCTGAAGTTTATTCAAGGTTGTCATAGACAACGGGCGCTGAATATGAATGCAAACCAAATTTTTACATCTTTATTTGAAAAAAATTACAATTACTTTTGCTTCTGGTTCACAATCATATCATAGCACTGCTACACCTCAAAATAATATGAGCTGTAGTTAAAAATTTTGTCTACTAAATGTAAAAATTTGTTTTAGGAGTATGAAAACTGATGCAAGGCACTGTGCATAAGTCTGACTGAAGCATTTCTGCTTGACTTGTGCAGCTTTTGTGACAGTTTAGATTAAGACTCTGGATCAAACCGCAGTTAATGACATATTTGAAGTCAGCTGGTTTTTGAAAAGCATGTGACTGTGTGTATCTGTGTGCCTAATCGGTCGCACTGTGCCTGGGGGAAGACAGGTGGAGCTGGTGGCATGAGACTCCCCCCTCCTCAAACAAAAAAATAAAAAGAGGAAAAAAAAAAAAAACCTAACCCTTAGGGGCCAGAAGGCCCAGCAAAGCAGGAGACTGGAGTAGGTTTCTCTGCCAGGCACCAAAGCATCATAGCTGGTAGCAGCTGGTCCTCCGCTCCTCCTCCCCCCTCCCTCTTTCCCCTGCATGAGCACCCTGCAGGCAAGGCAACAGGAGGGGTGAGGAGGTCAAGAGGCAGCAGAGAATGGGCAACATGCAGCATAATCGCCTTTTATGAAGTGGGGAGGACACAAGCAGAGGGGAGACGGGGCTTGCAGCTCTGACACAATGCAGCTGACTACAAGCAGTAATGAATTAACACATTAGCTCCACGACTGGCGCATTCGGGAGTAATCAGCTGCTCTTAAACACAAACCCTGCCTCCAAAGCACCTCTCTCAGAGATAAATCACTCATATGCAATTAAAGCAATAACAAACTAATTGATTACATCAGTCATTTTGTCAGCAGGATATCTGCGAATGCTTTTCCGTGTTGGATCGATGACTTAAAAGCAGAGAAACTTTTACTTAGCACTCACAGCCTGATAACACAAAGGTTAACTCACCCACAAATAGGAAGAGACAACTCTGAGGGGAATCCTTGTGTCCAAACTCAAACCATGTGTTCAATTATCATCATCCCTAAATGATCATCAGTAATGCTTTAACTCTTTCCTTCACATCCCAGACTCAGCCATCCTGATTCTGCTTTCGTCCATCCCTATAATTTACCTCAGTGTGGTTGCCTGTACTTCCTTTTTTTTTTTTTGCTGTCTTCCTCTTCTCCCTCCCTCCATGACTTTTAACCAGCGTGAAGAGGCAGCCATGCATTCAACCATCAGACAGATGAACATGGTCTGAGCTCTCACGCAGAGAAGAAGCATATTCTTCCTCATGAGCAGCCAGAATGCGATGTGAAGTGAAACAAATACCCATCAGGGAATATTTGAATGTGAATATGTGCAAAGACCCCACAATTTAAAAAAAATAAATAAATCTGTTTTTACAATAAGCTGCTGCAACATATTGAGCGCTAAACTTTTGCTGTCATCTGTCCTTTAGAGAGGAATAAAATATATCTCCTCCAATAAAGAGACTCTTTAGGGACTGTAACCTTCATATCTGGTAATTAAAATCCTTTAATATCTTCCAGGCGAAAGAAGTGACATTTACAGTGACATTTTAGGTGTTTTTTTCCCCCCTGCTTTTTAACTGTCTGTCACATGAATTGTGTCCATGCGTGCGGAGCAGCACACCAGTCTTTTAGTAGCAGCCGAGGAAAGACACTTGATGAACTGTTGTGGTCTTTGATATGGGTGATAAGGCTCTCCACTCAGGGCACCATTTTAAAAGGAAATATGTCAAATCGCACACAATGTGGGTTTTCTTTTGCTTCTTTACTTGTCAGTGAGGAAGCAAGAGCACCCATCCCCCGTCACGACACAACTTCCAAGTAAAATGTAGCTGTACACTGGATAACATTTGTTAATCTTGGAAACTTATAATGATTGTACTAAACTGAACTGTTCTATGCAGAAATAAATCTTAAGACATTATATGAGATTTCTGTATTTTTTTATAACTAACACTTTTTCTATAAAACCCACAAAAAAAAAGTTATTCCTGTATCTTTCTGGCATGAGAAACACATTGAGGTAATTCTTTGGAAGCATTTCACTAGCAAATAACATACACACACACACACACACACTTACACATACACACACACATATATATGTATATATATTTGTTCTTAAAGTTTCTTAAAAGTTACATAAAATATTATATCTCAACTTATTTTTTCCTCAAATACTGTTTGAGTGAGAGGTCATGTGTTTCGGGGGGAGTTGGTGTCCAGGGTGGCATTCATGCAAGAACCGCCACTGATGATGATGATGATGATGATGATAGTCCTGTCCGGTCCCTGATGGGGGATCCCATTGCTCTCTTCTCATCCAACAATCCCACTGAGCATGTCAATATGAAACACTATCCCTCCTTCACCGAGGGTTGTCCGTCCCACCCATTAAAGACAGGCTTATGTTAATGCGAGGAGCTTATGTCTCCGTGAGAAAAAGATGGAGAAATTAGTAAATCACTGTTTCCTATCACGCTTTTTAGCCGATTTGTACGACTTTTGCTGGACGAGTCGAAGGGAAGTTGGACAGTAAAGCTTTTGTTTGCCCAAGTTTAAAAAATTCACAGCTTTTTAAATGCTGTCATATGGCCGATGCAAGTGTCTTAATACTACCTATATTAAATAGTTTAAATATTTCATAAGGGCGGGTTTTTAGAGCGAGGGAGGGGAAATCGTTAGCTGCGGTAAAGTTTCATTAACTGGTCCCCATTTCGCTGCGAGGCAAACTCATCTCCTCTTATTGTAATAAAACAATCTCTGTCTTTCTCCCGGTGCCGCTCTCCGCTCGTCTCCCTCTCCCTCCTTCTCTTTTACATCATAATAATACACTACATCCCCCTTAAATGCACTATTACTTACCGCTGCCTTTTCATATTGTAACATCACGGGCACTTTAGCGACAATATAAAAGCGTGTCATTCATTATTCAGAGGCAGCCGGCCTCGTCCCCTCCTTTTAAAAAGTCAGGCGCTCCGCTGAAATTGATAACGGCGAGGAGACGCGCAATAAAAACGCAGCCCCCGGGTACCGAGCTGCAGCCCAAAACCCCCCGATTATGCAGATCAAGTGGTAATTTCTCAAACAAATCGCACTCTTTCACTCTTTTGTTGTCGCTTCTTTTTTGGACTTTTGGAATCAGGGTGTCAGCTTTTATATTGCCTCTGGAAAGAAAGAAAGAAAAAAAAACTAGAAAGGAGGATTGATGTCTGTGCAATTGTTCATGCGGGCTGCAGCTTTTAAGAAACTAAATATTTTTGGTCTGAACGAGATGACCTTAAGACTGGCTTAGCGCCGAATGTACTTTTGGGGCTTTTCTGGGCTGGCGCTCTCCTCACTATTAATAAATCCATATGAGGTGTCAGGACGTGAGCTGTGGAGCTTCATGGTGAGGTGAAATATGACGTTTCGACATCCCTGGATTGTAACAGATTACCAACACCAATCTTCTTCAGTGAATGGGACACCTTGTGTGTGGTCACTAACAAAATACAATAATTCTTCATGTTTGGAAAAAGCAGGTATTCGGTGAAGGCAAATTCATCCTAAAGGTAATTTCCCTAGATAAATAAACATAAAAATAATAAATAAACACACACGTCGAAAATGAATATGTTTGGATTTAAAATATGTACTTTCATGCCTTTGATCGCTGGATATGAAAAACGCTCACCTGACATCACGGGGTGAAAAATACAGACTAATTTGAATGGTGGATTTGTTTGTAATATTTTTTCTTAACATCAATCCAATGTGTTTATTGTCGATTTTTACTTTTATTGTAACACATTATTAGATTCTTAACGGACAACACACTTTGGAGTCCTGTTTTTTTTCTTAGAATATTTTTTTGTCTTGTTTTTACACATTTTTATCCATCTGAACTGTTGTATTTTGCTCTTTGGTTCTAGGTTTGCTTCCTCCCTCTTAGTAACACCAGCTGTAGATCATCAGCCTCTGGCGACCTACTGATTGTGATCGCCTTCCTTTGCATGTTTATTTACTTTTTCAAAAGCAAAACCAGGTTTCTAATTGTTCAGAGTGTCAGAACTGTAAACCCAGTTTACATTATAGGATCTGCGTTTCCATGCTGTTGTTCCATGTATTTTCTTTTTAATACAAGTATAATAAACCCAAAATGTTGCAGTTTCTATACGGATACGTATTTTTAAAAATGTTTTTATGAATACTTTATAACCTTCAGATGGATGTGAAACACACTCACCCAGCAATAAATGTACAGTGACAACAATGGAAATTTCCCAGGGAACGTCTGTAAAATCTACGTCGATTTTGTTTGATTTGTGGTTTATGGACTTTTTTTTAAATCATTATTATTATTTTGTTGTAACACCTTGAAAATCTTTTTATCGGTACAGTTCAAGTTTTGTATCTTTTCTTCGAAATAAAAGCACTGAAATCTTAATTTCGCTACATCATGATCCTTTGGTAAAGTTGATGGTGTTCGGCTACTCGTCTTTTATTATTATTATTATTATTATCTCAAACTAAATTCAGCGCACCAACTGTTCAACAAGTGTCGGGATCGTAACATATGACCAATTATGCCTAATACATTGTCTAGGAATGTTAGAATATGTTTTAATAAGCTACATGATTTAGCTGCAAGAGTCGTCGAGAGAAACATAAAATTGTCTAAAACGATGACAGCTTTAACAGACCAATTCTCCCCCATCAAAAGCCACCGGTGAGCTCACATATGGTCAGAGTGAAGCAGCCAACACTCTGACTCTGTCCATATTGCCAAACAAACACCTCGGGCCTTGTCCTATCCCATCATATTGCTTTATAACACTTTATTGTAAGAGGCAGGATGTGACTTTTTCAAAAGTATATATCTGATGTGAGGTATATTTATATTCCCATTTGAATTTGAAGAACATGGCCTCACATATTGCAGCTGAACGACAATACGCTTTGTCAGTATTTTGAGGATTTTTTTAAAAAAATAATTATAAATACACTCAATTAGATGGGTTTTTTTTCCCCCTTTGGTTGTAAAAAAAATATTTGACAAGAAAAGGAATAAAAACACAAGATGATCCGCGTTAATATAAAAAAATATAGATTTCTTCTGCTTAAAATATTAAAAATAGAGTTAAGAGTCTGAACATGCAAATATGTGAGCCATCCGTTTGTTAAAGTGCTGTAATGTGATCGCTTAAAAAGCCACCTGCCGCATCCAAAGCCGATGCACATTTGTCTGTCCATGAGACAAGTTAGTGAAAATGAGATTAGCCGGTCACTTTGGGCGCCTGTTACATTGAATCTGAGCGCTTAGCAGCTTCCAGAGCCCGGACACTTTATCTGGAGTAGCCCGTGGCTTTCCCTTGTCAGGTCATTTAATGTGGTACTGGCTATCACGGGAACAAATAAGGCCGCGTAAAGGAAGTGTTTGCCAAGCTCAATGGGTGCTGCTCGTTTTCTGCCAGTGCTCAACACGCACCCTTTTTATTTCAAAGACCAATGAAATGGTTTGTCTTGTGATCGAATAAAGGTGCGTAATTGCGCACTGGATTGCAATCAAAACGCATTTCTGATGTTCCTTTGTTCAAAAAAAAAAAAAAAAAAAAAACATGACAAAAACATTTCCGGCTACACGTTTAGCCTTGTAACATGATGAAATTAAAAACCTGCATTTATTCAACAGTTTAAACGACATTAAGGAGGAACGTTTTTTTTCCTCCTTTTTTTTATCTGACGTGTTTTATTCATTTCAAGTCTGTCATGAAACATTCTGCACAAGTGATCTCTATCTTACAGCTTTAAAGCTACGAGACCGTTTTCTTGGGAGATTCTTATTCACGTATATATGTGAGATAATAGAGTCTGAAGATGTGTCAGAAAAAGCAAGAGGACAAATGAGGCTCAATGTATGTCTTGCTTGAAAAGCTCACATTATGATCAGTTCAGTCTAAAGGCAACAAAACTTATAAATGAGTGTTTTGGACACCAATATCAGAGGTAATAGTTTGTAATTTGTCGGAAATAATCATTCATTTTAGTTCTTTAGTCTTATTTTTTATTTTTATTTTTTTTTGTTTAGTTAAAGCGCGCGTCTTCTTCTGTATTCATGTTATTAAAGATCGTTAAATGAAACTCTGACTCACTCACAAGGCCTAAAGATGCGATATCTTACCATATATACATATAAAACACTCTGACACTCGTGGTGATGGGAAATCTTGATTATTGTGCCAAAGCCTGGGCCTTCCCCTCTGCTGACATTCAATCAGTCATTCCGGTGCCAGCCAATGAAAGGTGCAGAGGGATGGAGGAGGACGGAGCTCCAAGACGGAGCGCTTTGACGCGCTGAGAGGAGGACAGAGCGTCACATCTCTCCAAACGCCCATCAAACTTTCGGCAGAGAGGACTCAGTGCTCCAGAGGAGGCCTGTTAGAGAGTACGCGCTGATTTTTTTTTTTTTTTAATTTTTCTTGGACATGCCCAGCGATGGAGAGACTTTTCACGATGAATTTTGGTACAGTTTGACAACATTGTGATTCCTTTCTGAAAGCTCCTTCTACACGTTCCCCCCATCCTTTCAGCGACCGAGCGAGGGATGGAGCAAGCACCAAGCGCGCCGAGTCCTCCTCCAAAACCAGTCAACCACGAACCCATCAGCTTCGGCATCGACCAGATTCTGGGAGCCGGTTCGGAGCCGGAGAGCGGGCGCACGCCGGGCAGACAGAGTGGATCGGATTTAAGCAACGGGGACGCCTATTATAGCTTAGGAAACCCGAGCGGTGCCAACGCGCCCTCATACACGGCGCTGTCCATCTCCCTCTCTGGGATCATGCCTCCAGCGGATGCTTCGGGTTCGTACGGAGAGAACAGGAGCCTGGGCAGCCGGGGTGTGATACGAGTTCCCGCTCACAGACCTGTAACGGCCCCGGGACCCCCGGCACCTGTCCAGAGCGCTGTTCCCGGGTTTGGAGGACTGTGCTTTCCTTGGATAGGAAACAGGTTCGCCAAGGACAGAATATCAGGTAGGCCAGCTGGCAGACCTAATGGGATCCCCTCATTAATATTTGATCACGTTTAAAACGGCAATAACGGCTCCTTCACCAATATAACTACACGCAGCTGGTTGTTTCCACCCAAAGAGGCAGGGCTTTGTTCATTATATGAACAGTTAAAAAAATGCATTTACTTGTTTAAAGAATTGGGCACCCAAAGCCACAAGAAGAAATTATGATTCATAACATTAAACATCAACACGACTCAGCTCAATTCAACAAAAAATATTCATAGAGCAGCAAAAGCGCTGATATTTAATACAAATGAATGTTCAATAAATGTATGCAAAAAGTGGCAAAATGGAAAGGTCCAAACTTACTTTAGACACTGCTCTGTGCTTCTGATTCAGGTTCATAGTTGGTTCAGTCTAGGATTTTACACATCAGATGAAAAGAGCAAAATTGAATAATTGAATATCAAGAAATCGATTTGAATAAAAATAATAACATCTTTTCCACAAAGCAAATCGAAAAAATGTCTACTATCAGTATTAATACTGATAATAACACTGTATTACATAAAACCAGAGTTACCATGTGCTGAATTCAGCGTATAAATTTTTTTTTAAAAGTCAACAACATAGCATATAGAGAGGGAATGTTTAATGTTTCAATTGTTCTGAATTATGGTCCTGAATTATTGTTGTTGTAATTATAAATAATAGCTTATAAAAATAGCGAATGATCTAGAAGAGGCCAAAGTAGTTTCATTTAATTATTTTTCTCTAAAATGTATTGTTTATAACTCTAGTGTGTGT
>NW_006800122.1:596987-604851 GCF_000485575.1 Poecilia formosa
CTGTTAGTTAACTTTTATCTTAATAAAGAGACCAGATAAATAGGAAGCTGTATGTAGTACAACATGGCGTACATTACAGTGATCTTCGGCCTTGGACCTCATGAACCGAAGGAGTGTGTGTTACAATTTGTGAGTGTATTTCCTAGATTTTTCGCTCATCTTCTCCCTTCCGCCTTGCAGCGGCTCTGGTTCCTTTTGCAGTCACTCGGCGGATAGGTCACCCGTATCAGAACCGGACGCCTCCGAAGCGGAAAAAGCCCAGAACCTCCTTTTCCAGAGTCCAGATCTGCGAGCTGGAGAAGCGCTTCCACAGGCAGAAGTATCTGGCCAGCGCCGAGCGGGCAGCTCTGGCCAAGAGCCTGAAGATGACCGACGCGCAGGTCAAAACCTGGTTTCAGAACCGCAGAACCAAGTGG
Organism: Poecilia formosa; assembly: GCF_000485575.1. NCBI lineage: Eukaryota > Metazoa > Chordata > Actinopteri > Cyprinodontiformes > Poeciliidae > Poecilia > Poecilia formosa. The sequence goes on from NW_006800122.1 coordinate 597,404, forward strand.
AGGTTGGTAGGAAACTTGAGACAGTATTGGAGTTGCTCTGTTCCGCCCCTGAGCTTGTGTATAACTATAATATTTACTTGTTTTTCCTTTTTAAAAAAATAAAAAATAAAAAAATACTAGCTTACTTTTATTTATTTCATGCAAACATAACTTTTCAAGAAATATTTATAACGGTTTAAGAAAGTTCTATCTATCTATCTATCTATCTATCTATCTATCTATCTATCTATCTATCTATCTATCTATCTATCTATCTATCTATCTATCTATCTATCAATGAAACTTTGCAAACTTAGCTTAAGACAGATCCTTGGATTCCTTAAGCCTCGGGTTTATCAAACTGAAATTCATGGCCGAAGCATTCTGTCTTTCTCTGTGATCTTTAACGCCATTTGTTTCCCGTTGCAATGACTTCCTAAATGTTTTATTCCTCCTGTCGTCTTTCAGGAGACAAACAGCCGAGGAGAGGGAGGCGGAGCGTCAGCAGGCCAATCGCCTGATCCTACAGCTGCAGCAGTCCGCCCTCCAGAAGTCCCTGAGCGAATCCGCGGTGTCGGATCCGCTGTGCGCCCATAACTCCTCCCTGTACGCTCTGCAGAACCTCCAGCCGTGGGCCGAGGACAGGGAATAGGGACAGATAAATTAAATGAAACCACTGGGACTTACTTTGATTCATGCTGTATGGAGGAGCAAATGTGACTTGAGACTGAAACATGGGTCCCGTCTATTTAAAGCAGAGGATTGTAGAACGGGACATGAAATTCTGGTGAGTGACAAGCAGAAACTGTGGATTATTTTTGTTTTCCACCTTGGGTGGAAAAAAAATCAGAACTTTGCTAAACAAATTTGAAACAGACTGATTAAAAAAAAAAAAAAGAAATCTGCCACTATTTGTTCGCATATGCTTGCACTTATTCTGTTCATTGGAATAAGACGGGGAGGAAAATGTCTTGTATGCAGTTTGTATGAGGGATGTAATTAATGTCACACTGTAAAACATGAGATTATATTGTTTTATGAGTGTGCTTTCTCTTAACACCCATTTCTGGGTGCTTTGGCTCTGCAAAACGTGTCAAAGCAGAGACAAAAGCTGATATTGTTTCTCATCATTTTTTCATTTTTGTGGTGCTTTTTCAGGTCCCATTCATAAAGTACTTCTTTTTAATGCACTCTCACAGACCTGCACATGTAAACCTGCACATAGAAAAAGCAACACTTGGGCCAAACAAAAAGATGCCAAAAATATTGCATTTTGGGTGGAAAACGTGGTTTGAGCTGTAATAAAACGAAGACAGGCTTCAGGAAATAGGAAAATCTCACCCATGCTGTAAATTAAGATAATAAAGGGAGTGATGCATGCTCAGAGATGTTGCTAAAGTCTTTTCATATGCACATTATTATGTTTTTGAATTGAGCCAGAAAACTCTGTTTTGTACTTTCACTGTACATGTGTAAATAATATTATAAACTGTTGTTGTGATCTTTTGTTTTTCATTCTCGCTCCTTTTCTGGTGTACCAAAAAAAAAAAAAAAGTTTTTCAGGTTTTTAACTCTGTTATTATAATAAGGTAAAGAAGGTGGGGGAAGCAAGCATGTGGAGTAGAATTGTAAAACATGACATGAGTTGGTGTTTTTGTTTCTTTTTTCCCTGAAAAGTTTATTGATAAATATGACTTTATACAATATTTCAATACACACATCATTTGAAACGACAGTTTAAATTGTTTATATGCCTGTCTACCTCTCTGTCGTCTTGTCTGGATTTCTGCAACTCGTTTAGATGACTTTACTGGCTTAGCACAGTGAGTAAAAGCGAAATATTTAAATCTTTCATTCCGGCTCAATCATCAAAAATGATGGCTCTTGTTTGAAAAATGGCTTCCGTTCCTCCAGAGTCAGTGTTGAGGTCTAGCTCTCGGATCTTCGCCTTCCTCCGTCATCCTTCCTCCCCTCACAGTGAAATGTTGGTCACTCTGAGTCAGTGTTTGGTTTTTGAACAAGACAGAGCCGAAGATGAGACTTTTTCCCCCGTCTCTCTAAAACATGCTTCTTTTCACTGAAGGATCCTCCACATGAACTGATTTATGCACATGCCCGAAATTAAACAGCTTTGCAAGCAGGACGTTGACGTTATGGCTCCACAAACAAACACACGAGAACATGCATATGTGTTGCTCTCTATCTGGAAGCCGACTGATGAGCTCTTTATTCAGCAGATATCGAGACAGGCAGCATAATTACAGAGTTATAGCCACTCAGACAACAGGACAGACAGGTATCAGAGTAAGAAACACAGGCAGACATCAGACAGTAAGAAAAAGCCACAAAAACAACAATTAAATACCTATAACACAGCTTAGTTGTTACAACGCTCAGGAACTGACTTATGATGTCTTAACGGACACTTAGTTCAACGTTGCAAAGTTATGTGTTCTCAAATGTAAGCATTAAGACAAAATATTCTGCCCACAACTTTGCAAATACACACCAAATACAGTATAATGTGGGCATCTGCCCTACATGCTTCATAAACTTGCTCATTTTTGCTGCACTGTTACGTGAAATAATGCTGTAAACAGATCGTTGCTTAGGATAGTTCACCTGTAAGCTGCTTTTTAGTTCAAAACAAAGAGACAGACTGGCCCAAAGGAGAGACTGACTGCATATTTACACAGTGGCAAAATAATAATAATAAGAAATAAAAAAACAACCAAATACAGTCCAAGCTGAAAGTAAGCCACAACAGTGACAAATGAAGGAGACAGAGACAAGGTAAGACACTCAGAGAATGACCAAATGAATCTGAAAGATGATTTCAAAAACCAGTGAAGGTTTGTTCTCCAGAGATACATTTCGAAATCCAAAGTGGCAGTTAAAGCTCCTTGTTTCGCTTCTCTCTGAGGTTTTGATGTTTTTTGCTCCTGCAAACTCTTGTCCGTCTTTCATTCTCCTTATCCTTTTTCTTCCCTCGTCTCTTGCTCTGTGTTTTCATCTGTTGCTCCGCACCCCTCCTGGCATTTGCCATTTAGATGACATTTTCAAAAAGCTGCAGAGACCTCATGATGTTTTCATCCTGTGCAAAGAAAAAAAAAAACGAAATTAAAAAGCTGACTTCAGATAAGAGAGCCATCCAACAATCACCCTTTAATTCATTTTACAAGCCACTAGGGGGCGGTATAAGGTAATAAAAGCTTAATGATCTCTCTCAACACAAACACACGGATATGGAAGATAGCAAAGACCATAATTAATAGCCACTATAGTGAGACTTGCAAAGGTGGGAGGCCTTTAATGAATGGTGAGTAAAGTTAGTTTTATTGGAGGGATAATATTGTGCAGATATTTCAGATGGTCAAATCCGGAGAAAGTGGTTTTGGCTTTTAGAATTAAAAACAAAACTACAACTCAGAGTTTTAATATTTTTTATAAATAATAATTTCAAAGACTGTGTACATCTCCTCTCAGTTTAGATACTTTGAAAGATGAACTCTACCTCTTGACAAGAAAGGATGAATTCATCAAGCGTGACAACACCGTCTCGATTTTTGTCCATTTTCTGTGGACAGATGAATGCACGTTGAAGACAGTCAAGGATATTGCAAATATATTGTGCCTTTACCAAAGTAATAATTGAAATGTCCACATTTTGTCACATTAGGATATTTTATTTGGATTTTATGTGTTAGATCATGAGCACAACAACTGTGAAGTGGAAAGAAAATATGTAAGGATTTGGATATTCTTTTACAATTCCATCTGAAACGTGTGGCACGTTTTCCAAATAATGCACCTTGTTGCACCATGTTTTTGCAGATTCTTTGAAAACAATGGATTGGAGTATCTATGAGCATAAATTTGCAACTTTTGTTGCAAATTTATTGTTGCAAATTCTTAATATTTATCGAGCTCTGGACTTTGACTTGGCCATTCTAGCACATTCTGGGTGACAGGGAGAATTCATTTTGTGTCAAACAGTTCAGATTTAGCCACAGTCTCTTAACTGGACTTTGGTCTGGACTTTGACTGAGCCATTCTAAAATACTTTGATTGAAATCCTAAATTCAGAGAACTCCAGAGTTATAACTAGGCCCTTCAGCACTTGATCACTTCATAATTATGTACTAATTTGTGTTAGTCTCCCACATAAAATCCCAGAAAAGTTTGTGGTTTTAACTCAACATAACATTAGAAAAAGTGTAAATTCTTAACGCTTTTGCAAGACGCTGCATGTCTAAAATACTTCTGCATTATGACACAAAATTGTGGGATTAGCATTACGTTTAGTTTGGACATTTCCATAAAATCATACTTTTCCTAACTTCTAAATAGTTTTCTGTTAGTGCCACTCTAATGCGTGTTCGTGTTTTAGCAGATTTAGATGTAGAAGTCACAATGTTCATACTTGGAAGAAGGCATCCACATGTTGTTTGGGTGCATCAGTTTTCAGAACAGGGTATGTGTATTTCCCCATCATGTCATATATTGCTCTGACGATGTCTGTCATCTCCTGTGAAAAAAACAACAAAAGACGAGACTTGAAGAGGTCTGAGGTGTAAAAGCCCAGTGCTGAAATAAAAAGATGAAAAAGAAAAAAATATATCGCAAACCTCTTTGTTGATGTATCCATCTCTGTTGATGTCGTAGAGATTAAAGGTCCACTGGAGTTTCTCTGTGACAGAACCTCTTAGGAGGATGGATAAAGCTGTAACAAAGTCCTGGGAAAAAGCAGACACAAAGATGAAATCACAAACTGGAAAACCGCAGAGAGGGGGGGGGGAAATATCTTCACATGGTGACAACCAGACAGAGCTGTGAAGAGGAATAAACCAAACCTCAAACTTTATTGATCCTGTGTTGCCGGTGTCAAAAGCATTGAACAGGTAGTGGGCGTAAGTGCTGGCATCTGGAGCAACAGATAAAAAGTGCCAGTGAGTAAAACGAATTGAATCAACACAGAAGCAAAGGTGACACACAGTCCTCCTCACCCCCATGTGGAAAAAACTGAGAGTAGATTTGCTTGAAGGTTTCCTCGTTAACAACTCCACTGGGACATTCCTGGAAGGAGAGAGGGACAGAAAAACGAACAGAGGTGAGTGGGATTTGCCTGAAACAAGAATCAGACATGAAGACAAACTGGATGTAATGTTACTGTGTTATTAATATATTTACATATATTAAGAAGGAAAGAATGGAGTTGAATAACTTGAGTAAATTTACACAACATAAGACAAGTTAATGTTCCGATACAGACATTTTTTATTGTTGTATTGCGTAGCATTAGCTTAATGTGCACCTCTTTCTTCACCTTTGTTAGCTTGTTAAAAAATGACCTAATATGATAGTTTTCAGGATTGAAGATGTCATATATTTAGAGACGATAAACAGTCTGACGTCTTGTTTTCATTGCACTCGTAAAGTCTCTCACGTTCTTGAAGCCCCGGTAGAGAACCTGGAGCTCTCTTTTACTGAAGTTGGTTTGAGCTTCGAGCTGGTCGAGGCCCTCCGGCCGATGGCACACGATGGTCATCTCCAAGTCATCGTCGGCTTTGTCTGAAAAGAAAAACAAAGACGAACACTTCCAGTTAACATTACAACTGTTTCTTTTTTTAAATTGTTTTCAGGGGGGAAAAAAGAAAGCAAAATTGCATCTACCTGCATTTATTGCATTTAGTCTTTATAAAGATTTTATTTAGTTGGGAATAAATAACAAGTCTTGGGCTGCCACCTTATCGTGGTGGAGGGGTTTGAGTGTCCCAATGATCCTAGGAGCTATGCTGTCTGGGGCTTTATGCCCCTGGTAGGGTCACCCAAGGCAGACAGGTCCTAGGTGAGGAACGAGACAAAGCGCAGCCTGAAGACCCTTATGATGGAAAATATCTTTGGATCTGGCGTTCCCTCGCCCGAACGTGGGTCACCGGGGCCCCACTCTGGAGCCAGGCCTGGAGGTGGGGCACTATGGCGAGCACCTGGTGGCCGGGCTTTTACCCACGGAGCCCGGCCAGGCTCAGCCCGAAGAGGAGACCCGGGTCCCCCTACCAATGGGCCCCCCACCTGTTGGAGGGCCAAAGGGGTCGGGTGCCTTGTGTTACGGGCGGCAGCCGAGGGAGGGGACCCTGGCAGTCTGATCCTTGGCTGCAGAAGCTGGCTCTTGGGACGTGGAATGTCACCTCTCTGGTGGGGAAGGAACCGGAGCTGGTGTGCGAGGCGGAGAGGTTTTGGCTAGAAATAGTCGGCCTCACCTCAACGCATGGCTCTGGTTCTGGAACCAGTCTCCTTGAGAGGGGCTAGACGTACTTTCACTCTGGAGTTGCCCACGGTGAGAGGCGCCGGGCAGGAGCGGGCATACTTGTTGCCTCCCATCTTGGCGCCTGTACGTTGGGGTTTACCCGGGTGAACGAGAGGGTAGCCTCCTTCCGCCTACGGGTGGGGGGACGGCTTCTGACTGTTGTCTGTGCTTACGGGCCGAACAGCAGTTCAGATTACCCACCCTTCTTGGAGTCCTTAGAGGGGGTACTGGAGAGTGCTCCTCCTGGGGACTCCCTTGTTCTGCTGGGGGACTTCAACGCTCACGTGGGCAATGACAGTGAGACCTGGAGGGGCGTGGTTGGGAGGAACGCCCCCTCGCCCCCCGATCTGAACTCGAGTGGTGTTCTGTTGTTGGACTTCTGTGCTCGTCACAGATTTTCCATCAAGAACACCATATTCAGGCATAAGGGTGTCCATATGTACACTTGGCACCAGGACACCCTAGGCCGCAGTTCGATGATCGATTTTGTCATCGTTTCATCGGATCTGCGGCCGTATGTTTTGGACACTCGGGTGAAGAGAGGTGCGGAGCTGTCCACTGACCACTACCTGGTGGTGAGTTGGCTCCGGTGGTGGGGGAGGAAGCCGGTCAGACATGGCAGGCCCAAACGTGTAGTGAGGGTCTGCTGGGAATGTCCCTATGACACGGAGCTTTAACTCCCATCTCCAGCAGAACATCGAACACGTTCAGGGGGAGGTGGGGGACATTGAGTCTGAGTGGACCATTGCCAAGGCGGCTTATCGGAGCTGCGGCCGCAAGGTTGTTGGTGCCTGTCACAGCGGCATCCCTCAAACCCGTTGGTGGACACCTTCGGTGAGGGATGCTGTCAAACTGAAGGAGTCCTATCAGGCCTTTGGGACTCCAGAAGCAGCTGATGGGTACCGGCGGGCGAAGCGGCATGCCGGTACGCCTTGGGGTTTCCCCGGATTAGCTGGAAGAAGTGGCTGGAGAGAAGGGGCCTCCCTTCTGAAGCTGCTGCCCCCGCGACCTGACCCCGGATAAGCGGAAGAAAATGAATGAATGGATGGATGGATGGATGGATGGATGGATGAATGAATGAATGAATGAATGGATGGATGGATGGATGGATGGATGGATGGATGGATGGATGGATGGATGGATGGATGGATGGATGGATGGA